>NW_006430726.1:162896-166009 GCF_000325575.1 Pteropus alecto | reverse complement strand
GGGGGCGAGGGCGGGCGTGGGGGCGGTTTGAGCCCTCGTCTGTGGGTGTGTAGCCGGGCGGTCAGTGGCAGGACGAGTGTTTCAGCCAGACTGGACGTTCTGAGTAGGGAGTGTCTCCTGTTTGCATGGTGCATGGGCGTCTTGATCGCTCTGTCCATCAGGCCAGATTCCAAAACCTGACAGCACGCGGCCGTGGAGGTGGACTCTCCGAGTGTGTCCGAACAGGTTTCGTGGGTCTGAGCTCACAGAGAGCAGCACGGAGCAAGCCTTCTGCACAGATTGGCCTCAATAGGTGGCCTTCTAGTCCAGGCACGGTTTGAATTCTCCAGGAGCAATTTAAGAGAACTGTAGTCTATGCAGAACATAGCTGGTTCATTCACTAATTGTACAGGTCGTAAAAAAGTATTTGTGATCATGAGAATATTTTATCTCATTTATCTCCTCTGCTAAGGAGCTAGTTCCTGAAGCCACTTAACTTTGCTTTGCAAGTATTAGGGGGAGCCCACTGAACAGAATCAATATGAATCATGGCCTCTTAACTCCCTACAGAGAGGAGGCACGTCTAAAGGGGCTGGCGCTGGGACTGTGGGTATAAATGTGTGCCCACTGGGGTGGGATAGCATGCGTGCCTTCCGGTTCCAGCTCCCACAAAGCTGGTTAAGAGAACGAGGCCCACACCTTGCTGTCTGGTCATAGGCCTAAAATGTGAGCGTGGGCTGGAGATTGGAAGGCTCAGAAATATTGCATGTGCAAAACACAGGTTGTTCACTGCTGATGCTTTCCTATGGGTGTCAGCGGGGAGACGGAGGGTAACCTTTCAGTGTTCAGGCCGCAGGTCACTGGTGGTGGGACCCGCCCCTGGGCTGCCTGCACAGCGAGTGCCCAGATGGGCGTCTCGCCATGTCGTAGACCCCACTACTACCAGGGGGAAGTGACGCATTCCATCTTGAGTCAGGCCGATATTGTCCACTGAAATGACCATTTGCTTTGGCCTCTTGTGGCCGAGCCGCTGCCAGACTCGAGGATTCCTGGATGGGCCGCTGACAAGGGGCTTCGCTGGCTGGCACCAATCTGCGGCTGCTCCTTTGCACCGTGGGGAAGGAGCCAAGGGAGCTCATTACCAGGGGACAGAACCTGGCAGGCTTCTCACTATGGCACCAGTGCGGGAGCCAAGCCTCCGGCGTGGCTAGACAATGACCCGTGGGTGGCACGTGGCGCTCGCTTTCTTCCTAGAGGGACGGGGCAGGCAGGGTGGCAGTGGAAGCCATTCGATGGGGTCCAAGAATTGACTCCTTGAGAGTCCGCTCCTGCCTCTAGCCCATGTGGTGACCCTCCCTTAGCTCAGTTTTCTTAGCTGTCCTATTTCTTCAAGTTCAAAACATGGCTCGTTGTATTGTCGGCCAGAGTAAGTAGGCTCATGTCACGGACTCACTGTGTCTTCTCGTTAGGTTGCTGTGTCGATGGGTTGTAGCCTTGTTTTTTTTTTTCTTTGAGGAAGAAATAGCCAAAATAAGAGTGGCAAAGACATTTTTTAAATAACTTCATAGTTAAAAAGTATTAACATGTCCACTTTCGACAACTTGGGAAGTATAAAACAAGAATAATTTGAAAATAATGACTCTTAGCTTTATGATTATATAAAGTCTTTCCGCATTGGTATTTTCTCCAAAAATGCGTTTATCGTAAACCGTGCTTTGCAATTTCATTTCTGTCTTAATGTTTCATGAGCATTTCTCGGTGTCAGTAAATATTCTTCTGTGACATTATTACTGCATATATAAAATTCCCTCGTGGATATATACCTTAATATTTAATGCCCTCTATTGTTGGGCTTTTTTTTTTTTTTTTTTAATTTTCCCCAATATAAATGAAGCCAGCAGGTAAACCGTGATATGAGAGGTCAGGTAACTTGCCTGAGATACCTTAGCTGGATGTCTGGGCTCTGGGTCTGAAAATGATGTTTTTTCTGGGTATGTCTGGGATCCATCCCAAGGCTGGGGTAGGGGCCGGGGGCCGGTGCATGGTCCGGGCAGTCAGTGTGAGTTAGGACGTGCCGCAAACCTTCAGGGAGTGAAAACAGCCCGGAAGGTAGGGAGAGAGCGGTGTGCCTCAGATCTGTGGGGAGAGTTGCTATTGGAATGGAGAGTGGGTGTCACAGCCAGAGCAGAGAGGTGGAGGGCGGACGGAGAGAGGAGGGTGGGACCAGCCAGCAGTTCAGAGTTCTGGAGAGACGTCGTGCCCTGTGTCCTAGTGCTTTGAGGAGAGATGAGTGCGGGTCAGAGCTGGTGTGTCCCACATTCTGCTCACCTCCCACAGAATCACCGACGCCACACCCTCACATGGCTGGTCGCTCCGTTTCGAAACAACCGTAGCCAACTGGAAGTTGTCCTCGTGTCGTGTGCGAAATCTGTCTCCTCAGACTTTGCACATGCGGATTCTGGCTCTGCCCTCTGGGCCTGCCCCGAAAGATTGCGGTCCCTCTTCCATGTGTGGATAACTCTACAGATGTCTGGGCACCAGCCCCCGACGGGCAGGGAGAGGGTGCCTAAAACTTGGCCCTTCTGTGCTGGGGCCTCTGTTCTTTACGGACGTGGTTTCCTGCCTCGCTTCAGCGGCCATTTCTCTCCTAAAGATGGTGCCAGGGACTGGGGAGCTTGTTCCTAGGACAAAGGCAGATGAATGGGGCATGTAGGACGTGGGTGCCATATGAGTGTGCTCGGGCTGCCATTACCTGACACCACAGACTTGGGGCGAGGGGCGGCTTAAACAGTATAAATTAATTTTCTCATAGTTCTGGAGGCTGGAAGTCCAAGATCAAGGGGTCAGCAGAGTGGGTGTCCTCTGAGGCCTCTCCCCTGGGATTACAGATGGGGCCTTTCCAACCCCTGGATTTTCCCCTGTGTCACCCATCTTCGGTGTCTCTTTGCGTGTCCTAGCATCCTCTTATAGGGACACCAGTTTGATTGGATTAGGACCCCCCCATGTGCACCCCACTTAACCCTGATTACCTCTTTAAGGCCCTATTCTCAAATATAGTGCAAGTCGCATTCTAAGGTACTGCTGGTTAGGGCTTTCACATGTTAATTTTGGGGAGAGGGGCTGGGGGGGACATA
>NW_006430726.1:106507-162833 GCF_000325575.1 Pteropus alecto | reverse complement strand
TTGCCCTATCTTTTCTATAAAGAGCTGCATTGTCATGTTGGTTGGTTGATTTGTTTGTCAAGGTAACCAAGGAATTATTGAGGATGTAGGGTTTTTTTGTTTAGTTTTGTTTTTAACTTTTTAACTCTGAAATAATTACAGAATCACATTGTTGCAAAATACAGGGAAGTCTCCTGTATCCTTCATTCAGTTTCTCTCCGTGGTAACATCTTGCAATCCTAGTACAACATCAGCACTAGGAAATGGTACCCACGTTAATCCGTGGAGTTTATTCAGATTTCACCGGTTTTACACGCAGTCGTATGTCGCTGTGTTGTAGTTCTATACAATTGTGTGCCATGTGGATGGTGCTTTTAAAACGCAGAATGGGACCAAGATGAAACTAGAACATTGCGAGTCGTGTGAGTGTGTCTGCCAGACACACACACATGCAACATCGATGCACGTGCAGACACACTCACAGAGGAAGATACAGAGACAGAGAGACAGCTGTAGGCGGAAGGGGAGCTGGCTGGAGCAAAGAGAGCAGGTTTTGTGTAGGTGCCTTACGTATTCCTATGGGGAATGGTGCCCTTGCAGGGCGCCTGGATGCACAGAGCAGTCCCTCCAGGTCAGGAAGCGCAGAGATCAGACACGGACGTGTCCGGTTTTCTTTGTTTATCACTTACATTGAAACCCAGTGGAACCCTCCACGTCCCAGTTAATGGTGCAAAGAGAATTATTCTCAGATTTCACCCGCCAAGTGTTTGTTTAGCACAAAGGTCACTATAATGCCAGCCAGCAACCAGAGGGAACCAAATTTGCCTTCGGAGCCGTGGGAGCCCGAAGTTATTTTGCTTCTGATGAGTTTTTATTTTAACTTGACATTGGGTAACAATGTGTTTTAACTCTCCAAAGAGCGTGGGTCGGGTATGGATCAAATAGGCGGTGACTGCGGTTCATCTGAAAAAAAAAAATTAAAAAGCTGTCCCTCGTGGGAGCAAGCGTAGCTCATTAGACCCTTGCAACTTCATTGATACTGAAGTTTCCCTCATTAATTTCTTTTTCTGAAATAAATGACACTGTAAAACTCGTCAGTTTGCTTTGGCCGTGTGCCACTCCCTGTCCCCCGCTGCTGGTCACGTGTCATCTTCAGTGTGTTTTAGCAACATGCTAGGAAATGTGGACCTGGTTCTTATCTGGCACTTCCATATTTCCTGGGCCGGTAGGTGTTTCTCACTCATTTTCAGCCGCTCATAATTCATGCCCCCGGGGTTCACGGAATCACTGCTACACTCATTGCCTGGGTGACCTTGAGCAAGACTCTGAGTGTGGGCTCTGGAGTCTTGACAGCCTTATGATTTAGATCCTGGCTCCTCCACAGGCCTGCCCCTGTGATTTTGGACACAGTTCCAGTTGACTCGATCCTGTTTCCTTGCAAGGTTTGGCCTTGGTGTCGTTTGCATGGAGTGTCATGTCCATGCTGGAGATCAGTAAATGCTGTTCTGACATCTCGATGCTCCTAGCACCTCCGTTCCCAGGTGTAGAAACTGAGGCAGGGTAAGCGATTGACCTATGTAAACATGTGGGCAGGTCTTGGAACAAGAGGAGTTAGATCCTGATTTTTCAGCCGGGGAGACAGTCCACCTCATAGATCTGAGATAAGCAACCTCTTCAGTACTGAATTAAATCAGCGGGATTCTTCTTTGCCTGCAGACCCCTTGCCTGTGGCTTATCTCAAAATATGTAAAGTGCTAGTGTCGCCCCAGGCAGCAGGCTGTTTGGTTTATATATTACACCCGGAGGCACCTGCAAGTATGGCCATCACCCCATCCTGACGTATTGGCTGGCTTTCTGGATTCCAACACATTGCTTCTTAATTTGCTTCTCAATATTGGCGCAGGTTTTTGTATTATTAAAGAATATATTCTCATTTTAGTAAAACCGGGAAAAACAAAAATGAGAAAACGTAAATACTTTATTATCCAGGTAACTGTAGAATATTGCTGTTAATATTTAGGGATATTTCATTCATCTTCTTTCTTCGTACGTATTTGTAGTTAAGACCATACTATAAATAAATCTGCTATAGCCTCGTCCATATTTGTTGAACCTTTTAAAAGCTCAGGTTAGTTTAGATAGATTCAGCGTGCGCTGGAAGCCAGCTATTTGGGCTTCCTGTGACTTTTTCTGTGAGAGAAATGAATAAGGCACAAAGGTGTCATGAGGGGAGACGCGAAACAGGTGAGAGTGTCACCGCCCCTCCCCTGTCTGCTGCTCAGGGGTGTCAATCCTAAGTGTGGCAGGGCTCACACTTAGGGTATGAGAAAAGCAGACTGTCCAGAGGCCTTGCCTTGTCCTCAGCCCTTTGTTGCCCCATGAGAACGCAGAGTCTATCTTGCCAGACCTTCTGATTTTTAGAAGAGAGACTACAAATCCATAGTGTTCAAGCGGACCGAGTTGCCGACTCATCGACATCTTCTCCAAACCCTCCGTGGGTCAACGACATGCAAAATGGCCTCTTGCCATTTTGGGCTTCGTGCTCTAGACCATCACTTTTAGGACTGCACTTGCCTTTTGCATAGCAGATGAGGAAGGATGGAAGGAGGGAGAGAGGGAGGGAGAGAAGGAAGGAAGGAAGGGAGGGAGGGAGGGAAGGAAAGCGGTCGCACATCGTGAGCGCCACAGCCAGAATAAATAGCGGCGTCTCCCATGGTTCCGAGTGACACGGGCGTGGCTTGGGGCAGGGGAGGGGTGCTCGCGCACAAATGCAGGACACAGGGGCAGAAATGAGTGAAAGCCTTCTGCTAAGCAGGCCTCTCAGGGCGCTATTCTGATCGAGGCTTTGCTTCCTGTCTCATAAGAATGGAGATTGCAGAATGGAAAAGAAACGTAGCCATTTTTCCAAGCTAAACATGGCCAGATGAGGACAAAGCCTGCTCAGGGTTCCCCGAGGGGCTGTTGGAATGCTGAAACCAGTACAGTTGGGGGCTGGTGGGGGCTGCAAAGCTTACTGCCTCTTGAAAGCATCTTTGCTAAGAGATTTCAGGACCCAGCCTGGAAGTGTTTGATAGATGGGGTGCAAGACCAGAGAGGCCAGGCTGAGCCACAGAAGGTTCCTGGGACAGCCGAAGATGCTCACAGGAGAGTTTTCCCATCTTAAGACCCTCCAAGATGACTGCTCTTCATTTCTTGGCCACCAACCCCTCGCTGTACCTACGAGCGAAAGCAGAGACCCATTTTGTTCTTCTTTTCAAGTGTCAGTCAGGCGTTGTTCTTAAACAGATTCGGAGATATTTTCCTGAGTAACATGCATAATTTTTCGTTAGCATGTTTCTCGACTGTTTACTTCTTGAGAGAGGATAATCTTGGCTTTATTTCCTTTTTTCTTTTTTCTTTCTTTTTTTTCTTTCACCTACAAGAAGCATGTAGGGGTGCGTTGGTTTCCTTAGGGGACTGTGACTGTGACTGGCCATTGTTAGTACTGGGACTGTAGGTTCATGACCTTCCTTTTCAGTGGCAAGTGAGTTCTTCATTGCTACAGGATTTTTCAGCCTCACAGGGCCTCATGCAAGAGTCTTTGCTGTGGGGGTTTGCTTTTGTCTGTCCAGCACCTCTTCCACCCCCCCGCCATTGGGAATCTGCTTCTTCCCATCCCAGGTGGTTCTTGGAGGCCGCAGAACCAGCCCGTGGTCCAGGCATGGCCGACATTGACACAGAAGGGCTCTGGTCTATAATAATTGGCCCAAGGACTGAGACAGTCAGAGTCCATGGTGAGGTTTGAGAAATGTACTCGGGGAGAGAGAGAAAGAAAATGACAGAGGTCACGTTCTCTTCTAGGACTGCTAGCTGTAAGAACTCTGAATGCCCAGAGATTCCAGTGTCCACCTTTGCTGCCACACGTAGAGAACTTGACCTAGAAATGAAGACAGCACAAAGGAAAACAGACCAGGGGAAGGAGCAGGCAGGGGGCTCCCTGGATCCAGTTATGCCTGAAGCTAGCACCGGCCCTTAGCATCCCAGTTACTTGGACATAAATTATCTTGTCCAACATTCGCGGCCCTGGGGAGCCTGCCCAATCAGACTTGGATGCCCTGTCACATCATGCCATGTACGTGTTGGACTGGATCTCTTTCCTCTTGAGATTTGACCAAGCACCTTACAACAGGGAAGAGCATCTCCGTCCAAGGAAACACACGTAAGGCAGTTGTCCACTGATCGAAGTGTGAGTTCTTTCATAATATCAAGATATTCACCCAGGATGCTCTAAAGAACTGCAGAACTCCTGAGCCCAGGCGTGCAATGAGAAAGGACTGGGTCGGCAGTTGTGGTTTCGTGCTCCACTTCATTATTTCGTAGGGGCCCAGGGGCCAAAAGCAACGCCCCCTCCACTCTCTCCCTAGCCACTGAAAACAAACGGAAGTATTTCAGAATAACCTGTTTGCAGGCTTTGTGTAGAAACAGTAGGTGTTTAAATGGCAAATTGCTTATGTGGGCAGGAGAGTGTGGAACACGCCTCGCTTATTCAATGGTGCTCTTTACTGAATGGAAAAACAGAACGAACCCTGGCTTCTGTGCATGACTGCGGTTGCCAGAGCTGCCTTAACGCCACGTAATGATGTCATGTTGTCAGGAGTGAATAAGCTAAATTAGCATGTTCCGTTCCCAGCTTGGCTTTGCTTGCATTCCTTTTTTGCGTGCATGTGTGTGTGTGTGTGTGTGTGTGTCCACGTGCAGACAAAATCAAAAGATACCGAAGCATTAGGTGACTAGTGGACACTCACAAGAACTCAGGTGTGATCGTTAGAGCTGGAATTCTGGAACGCAGCTGAAGAATGGCAGGAGAAGTCGAGAGCTACGTAACTGAGCTACGTGAAGCTGAAAGCTCTTGGCGCACATGTAAGAGGAGAGCCACTGCCTTCTAAAATCCTGCGGAGGGTTTTAGAGTACACACATCCTGTGTACTCTTGTGGGGAAGCTTTCACTGGGTTCTCAAAGACATTCATGACCCGAAAACAGTTAAAACCATATGAAGTTGTTATTGTTGGACGGAGGCCGAAGACAGGCATTTTGGGGTGAGATACGCCAAGATAGTGGAAGGTGATGGGCTGTACGGAGGGACAGATGGCATTTGGGGACTGGAATGCTGTGCCCTGCTCAGTTCTCAACTTGATTTACTGTACTTAAAAGAGAAAGTGTTTGAGCATCACTTAGGCAAATCTGGGTAAAAAGTCAGAACACATTCTCAGCGGCATTACAGACACCCTCTCAGCCTTCCTCCCCTGTGCCGTCTCCTCCACGCCCCCCCCCACCCCCCCAAAATTCCTTTGGGGCCGAAATTTTCCATCCCTTCTTTCAGCCTAACTGTGGGTGTTTTGGGTAATATTCAGCAAATTTTCTCTGATGGTTTGAACTGATGCACAGATAGGAAAATCAAAACTTTTTTTTTTTGGCTCTCAAAGCAAAAACATTTTAAAAATGTACTTGGATCATTAATAGACTCTGAACTCTCAAAGTCAAAACTTTCCATTTGTTATTACTAAGAAACATGCTCTCAAGACAATTAAAAACAACGGGCAGAAAGTCGTGAGGAACCCCCAGATCCCCAAATCATCTGAGGACATGAACGAAGTCAGCAAACTTCGTCTAGACAAAGCTTTTCATCTGAAACTTTTCGGACTGGTTGCCGCATTTCAGAACCCTCCTTTCTGTCTTCGCCAATTTCCGCTGCCACCTATTTCAGGTGTCGGAGGTGCCAGGGGGCCTTGGGGGGTTAGTGCATCCTAATCTCTCTCCAAGGAGACATGCTTTTCTTCCTTTTGCTCTAATGGTTGAAGCATGCGGTGCCAATGGGTGTGGTTTCCCACTGCCTCCCTTCCCAGGCAAGGCTGTATAACCCTAAGAACAGTCCCTTTTGCCCACCTGCCTTGTGGCTTGTTAATGGACTTTACAGAGGGAATTTGGGTTCGCAGCAAGAGACCTCATTAACACAGTGAGGCTCTAATAGATTCTACAGCGGCGTACAGACACTTGGAACTGTTGAAAACCCAGTGGTATCTATTATTAGGTCTAAATCACTCCAGCTCCTCTGGCCTCAGTCTGTAGGTGCATTTGTATCACAGAGGAAGGAACCTCGTCTTGATGCAGCTGGATCAACCAGATGGGTTTAAGAATGCCTTGGTACCCATGACTGTGAAGCTGAAGATGAGGACATTTGAAGGTCATCAGGCTGCATAAAGACCAAATGTCTCCTACCTCGGTGCCTTTATTTTCTTTTTTAAAGATTGGCCTTGTTACTGGTTGTTACTGGAGCAAGTATGAGGTTTCAGGATTCCTTGCTGTTCCAGAGAAAATTTTGCAGCTGTCTGCTTATTTAGACAAGTACTTGAAACACATTTGGGTTTGAATAAGGACCGTAGTAACACCGAGTACACGAGCTCTGTTTCATGGGTTCACTGCCATGTGAACAGTCAGAGAACAGGTGCTGTGCATATGGTCTCTCTCGCTCTTCCCTGATAAAGCCCAGAGAGAGGGGGGTCGTTTCCATTTTACAGATGAGGAAACTGAAGCCGAGGGCGTTTAAGCAACTTGTCCAGGGTCCGACATCTAGTTTGTGGCAAGACCTAGTCTCCAGTATCCCAGAGACCACATCTTTTCCACATTATGCTCTCTTCCTCCCTCATCCTTAGACTCTGTGATGTTCCCACCAGGATAATATAAGATCCCACGTGTGCTGTGCTAAGTATTAAAAGTGGCTTAACCCAACTACCTCATCCATTCATTCTCGTTCTCTCTCCCTCTCTTCCTTTCTCCCTCTCTCTCTCTCACCCACTCCTCCCCTAAATGCCTGGAGCTATACTGAAGTATGAGATGCTGATGCACATCTAGGACAGGATGTTTCTGATGGGTGTAGGGTGCTCAGGGCCTGGCCTCTCCATGGGAATTTTTAAAACTCTCATCAGATAAAGCTTCGTTCCTACAGAAAACCCGTGTGAGTTGTTTGCACAATCTCCCTGTAGTAAGGTGAGAGAAACACACTCAGCAGACAGCTTCGTTCATATTTCGGGCCCAGCCACACTTAATGGGTGTGCATTCATGGTCATTTGGCAACTGGGTTTGCGTTTTTTCCACGCCTGGGCTTGGCTAAGCCAACTTGCTTTTTCTCTGTAAGTCAGGAGTGGCTTTGTAACCTGCTCTGTAAGTCAGGAGTGGCTTTGTAACCACAACTGGGACAAAATGGTCAGAAGACAGCATAAGAAAGACTTCATACCGTATGTGTCTTTTCGTGTCAGGCTTTTTTCACTTGGTGTAATGTCCTCAAAGTTCATGCATGTGATACTATGTCAGAATTTCCTTCCTTCTTAGGAGCTGAGTAATATCCCTTTGTACGGATAAACCACGTTTCGTTTATGCATTCGTTTATCAGCGGACATTCACGTCGCTTCCACCTCTTGGCTATCGTGAATAATGCTGCTGAGAACATCTGTGTGATGTTTCTTTCTGGCTTGTTAAAAGACGCACCTACACGGGTGTCTTGCCTTAAGGTGTGTTAAGCTCAGTGAGTCCAAAATTCAACTTCTTAATCTCATCCCAATTGTGCTTTGTCCTTGACTCGCCTTTTTTTTTGTCATCTGAAAGCCATCACCTCCTACTGATTACAGCTCCCGAAGGTCCCTTGTGTCTGACTCCCTAGTACCCTCTACACCTCCCCTCACTGCCCCAGGCCAGGCTGTCTGCACCCCTGACCTGGATAATTTCATCCACCTTTGACGAGCCTCCTTGTGTGCAATCTGGCTGTCTCCAGGTTGGCCTCCACATTGGGGCTGCTGCAAAGTAAGATGTCAACATTTACCACCCTGGAGAGATGCGCCTTGTTCTAGAAACTTTGTTACAAAGTTCCAAGGCCCGTGCATGGCATTTAATAGCATTTCATTACATGCCCAGGGAACCGTGACAATATGGTTATGTATAATGACACAATGTATATGTTTAAAGTAATAGTACTGTATTTTTGAGAGACTTAAAATGATACTTTTTTAACAAATAGAGACATGTTAGATTGTCTGCATTTCATTCATTCACTCATTGGTTTAACAAACGTTACTTGAGAACTTACCATGTCTCCATCGCTGTGTAAGATGCTGAGGTTACACGGATGAATCAGATCTAGCTCCAGCTCGTAAGAGTAATAATAATGATAATATCAACACATGTTTATGAAGCATTTTATGTGTGACAGAGACTGAGCAAAGGTCTCTGCATTTATCATCCGGTGTGATTCTCAGAACAGTCCTTTGATTTAGGTTTTATTGTCTGCATTTTATGGAAGGTGATCAGGACACAGAGAGATTGAATAACCTGCCCAGTAAGACGGCAGGGGGACCTGAGTCCAGCACGTTCTTTCACCCAAGTGCTGTGTTCCTTTGCTTCCCAGCAAACTATCAGTGACTGTCATGAGAAGCAAGATCTTAAAACATAGGGAGGGCAGAATGAAACGCCAGTCTAATAGGAACTTATGCATGCATTCGTAGATGTGCAGTTGAAAAATATTGACCAAATGTGCTCAGGAATATTTTACAAGTGTGAATAATGACTCAGTGCCTTGCAAAGAGACATGCCGTCTTCTGAACCGTAGCTGCTGTTGGAGGGGAAAAAATACAACAAAGTTCGGCGTGTTCTCAGAGCAAGGACTCGTGTAAACTCCGTTGTTCATAGGTGTCACGTGCTGTTCCCTGATGTGATGCATTATCCAGGCAAGGAAATAACACAACAAATTTTCTCACCTGAGCTCAGAAGGGAAGGCAGCATCTCTGAACTAGCATTCTGGTTGTCTGGGAGAAGCATTTTAAGAACTTGGGAGTGTTCATATCTGAGGAGATGGCGCTGACTTCCTGTGATTTACAGGAGACCAGTTGAGAGGGGCCACCTAGCACAGTGTGTGTGTGTGTGTGTGTGTGTGTGTGTGTGCGCGCGCGTGTGTGTGTGTGTGGCTAAAGGAGGAAGATAGAGATTGCTATTCATCACACAAAAGACGATGTGTTCTACTAAGCATGTGTTTCAGTCCTGCCGGAGATTAGTAAGCGAATAATCCATGATCATTAAACAGGTTTTTGATTGAAAGTCAGGGTGGAAGACTAGGTTCCCCTGCTTGCTCTCTGCAGCGGTGATGACTTAGAGAGCTGTGGGTGGTGGAACCCTGCCCCCCCGCCGCGGGCAGAGTGCCCGCCATGCGCCAGGCACTGAGCTCAGCATTGCCCTTGAGTTTTCTCATTTCATCTTCCTCGTGACCATTTTACAGGGTAGGAAACAGAGGCCCAGCAGAATTGAATAATTCATCCAAAGTCATGTCCAGAGTTGAACACGTCTACGGATGGTTTCCGGCCCCCAGTTGAAATTTGGCAGAATAAGTACATATTACGAGAAATTTGAAACCTATCCAGAAGTACGAAGAATAGTTGGATGAACTCCTCTGCGTGCCCGTCTCCCCCCAAATTTCAACATGTGGCCACTCATTTCATCTTTACCCCCATCCAGACCCCCACTCCTTGATTATTTCAAACGTGTTGTTTCCATATTTTCAGACAGATCATTTTATCTGTAAATATTTAGTATTTATTTCTAAGACATAAGGACTCTTTAAAGACATAACCGCAATACCATTGTCATGCTTTAAGAGTCAATAATAATTTCTTAACATCAACAAATACCTCTTCAGCATAGGTGCTCTTGACCCACCTGGCAGGACGTGTGGGAGCATAGAGACCCATCGAGCATGGCTTCTCCCAACATTTCTTTGCACTTTTCTTATTCGTTTTAGAATAAAAGGTCCAATTAGGGACCCCGTACCATGTCTTTGACAAATTATTGCTCTTAAACACTTTTTCCAGGATTCCTTGACATAGTTACTCTAGGTTCTCGGATTCTAACTATAGCAAAAACAAAAACAAAAAATAAGAACGTAAAGCCAGTGAAATTTTTTTTTTTTTTTGAAGACCCCTCTTAATAAATTTTTAAGCCCTGCCACCTTGTGAACCTCCGGCTTTTTCTGTTCTCTCTGTGACGGGCGATGTTTTGAAACCAGCCAGAGGGATGTGGCTGGCAAGCATCGGTGGGATCCGTTACCACATAACAGGACGGTTCTTTTTCATTTCCTTTTCTCTTCCTTGGGTGAATTTCAGGGTTGACTCTAGTTTCCCTTACCAATGATTTTCGTAATTCTAGAAATCGCTGCCCTTCCTGAGACCCTGACTGTCACATCGGCTTTTCACAGTAACACACTGGGCTTTAAAATGTAGGGTAATGAATGCTTCGGCATCCTTCACGAATTTCCTAATCGGGTTTCTTATGTTAAATGAGGACTATTAAGGGACTCAGCCCTGTATGTTTGATGGCTGAGAGGTGACCTTTCCAGTAAGGAGAGGGCAAAGCAACCTAATGAGCTTTTGTCAACGTGGTCCAGCAGGTCCTCAAACAGCAGCATTTTGTTCATGCTCCATGTCTTACGACGTTGCTGAGATGCCATAGGAACTTAACCCGTGCTTACGTCAGGGAGCCTGTGGGAAAACTGGTTTTGCCATATGTCACGTAAGCTTAAAGTCATAGAATCTATCGATGACGTTGAGTGAGGACTTACTGTATATCTGATCCATTGAGAAAAGCTGGGGGCTGGGGCTCAGAGGCATGACGAGAGAACATAAAATCTAGGTCCTGGGTTGGGGGAAGGTCTAGGTCCTGGGTCGAGGGAAGGTCAGGCTAATGAGGGCCAAGTTCACCCTTGCCACACGGAACCCCTTACCTTGAAATCTAGCCCACTCCAGTTCGCTAGGAGGATGGGCGCTGTTTAATTCAAGCAGGCTGAAAGCCCAATGTACTAGCGGGGGAAAGCCTCAGCCTTTTCTCTCCCGTGAATTTTAATGAAAGGCATAGAGTCTGGGGCCGAATGAAAGAATAGTGTTCTTTAGGGGTTGCCGGCGTGCGTGTGGGAGGGCGAGGGGGTTCTCACCGCCACCCTGGTGAATTCTGAGGGAGCGCGGTGCCTCAGGGATGTCGTACCCCACTTCGCCTTGAGAACACACGAGGAGAGGTAAGGCTTTAGTAAAGTCGTCACAGGTCTGGACAAACTCCTGTTACATACACACAGCACTGCCTACACTTTGTCCCGGCTTCTTACCAGCTCTGTGACTCGGTTTCCTCCTAGGCCCCATGGGAAGGATGATAGTGTTTCTCTTGCTAGAGATGTCGTGACGAGTGCAGAAAGTGACACGGAAATGTGCCGTTAGCACATAGTGAGGGCTCCATGGGTTATTAGGTAGGACACATGACGTCTACTGATCGACACCGTTTCTAGGCTCAGGCTGTCGTAGACTTATTTTTCTAAATACAGACTGCAGCTGCACTGTCCAGTATGGCACCCACTGGCCACATGTGGCTGTTTAAATAAATCCAAATAAAATGAAAAACGCAACCATGCAGTCACACTAGCTAAATTTCACGACTCGAGAGCACACGTGGCTCTTGGCTTCCGTTTGGGAGAGCGTTGGTTCCAGAACAGGTCCTTCACCACACGAAGTTCTTTCGGACACCTGTGGTCTGAAGGGTTTGAACCCCGAGGGACTTCATGGCGTTATATAATCACTGTTTAATTTGGAGGCTTTCCCCCCGCCCTCTGATCCCAGGCCCCTTTCGATGTCCTTTTCTGCAAATAGGGAAGAATGCGTGGAGTGCCGAGATGGGTCCTACAGACTGTTTCGGTCCCCACTGAAATAACAAAGGCCTGGCGGATGAAACTGAGGAGGAGGAAGTTATCCCAAGGCGAAGCCTGAGGCTGTCCTGCCAGGTGGCCACGGGTCACTAAGTGCCTTTCAGCCTCAGAGCCCCCTGTAGACCTTTTCCGGTCAAGGAGGCTGCAGTTCTTCCTTTTCTGTGGCCCCCCAGACATTCTTGTTCTCTTTCCTTTTTTTAGGCACTATATGTCCCAATTTATGTTTCTGAACTATGGTCGCCGGGTTATGCGACACTGAAGGCCTTTCATTCACCGGCTGTCGACAGGCAGTGATATTGTCCAGTGTCTGCTCCCAGTGTCTGCAGAGGAGGAAAGTCAGTCCTGGAAGAAGCTGGACACCTGTGTCTACCTTTCTTTGGGGTTTTGTCTCCTGGAGAAGGGTGCCAGCTGCATTTTGTAGCTGATGGTGTAAAAGGAAGCCACGGCTTGCGTTAAAACGTGCTTCTGCTCATGGGCTCTCGAGGGTCCGTTAGCGATGGCCTTTATATGGTCTCCTGCGCTCAGCCATAGTCTTTCTGCTTTATCTCTGGAGCACGTGGCACACGCTTGGTGCCGGGCCCTGGGGAGCAGAGGTAGACACGGTGACTTTTCCCTGCTGTGGACAAGGAGGGCCTCTGGGGAGGCAGGTGGTGGACGTGGGATTCAAAGCTTCTCTTACAGGGGGAGAGCGAGGTGGCTAAGGCAGGAGATAGGGAGGGGGCATCGGAAGGAGAAATTGCACAGAGTTTTCATTTGAGGCAGAGAGCAGCTTATTGGGACAAGTCCACCACTTCCAAGTTATGTGACCTTGGCCACATTGCTTAACCTCGGTTTTCACGTCTGGACAATGAGAGAGGAAGGAGTCCCCGCCTCGTAGGGCATCCTGAGATGAACGCATCAGTACATGCGAAGCGTTCCCAGTGCCACCTGGCTTGCAGTAAGCACTCAAGGAAAATTACCTTTCACCATTATTTACCTCTCATCCTCCTCCTAGTATTGATAAATAGGTTTCGGCATTGCGTTCAGATGTCAGCTTTGCCACCGACCCTGTGTAAGCTACGTTAGCTTTCTGAGCCTTAATCCGTTCATCATTAAAATGGGGATACGCTGCCTGTGTTATAGGGTTTCTCATGATGTTTAAATGAGGCGTTACCTACAAAATCCTTGAACAGGGCCGGGCATGTGAAAGGTAATCAATAATGCCAGCTCTCTCCTGTCTTCTTCCTCCCAACCAACCTTCTCAATAGTCATGTGGAAACCCATTTAGTCAAAAAGGGATGAACTGATATTTAGGGAAAATTAGTCTAGCAATTGTGCATAGGATGGATTAGCTCGTATGCAACATAGCAATTTAAATGAAAAGGTATTTTTCGTGTCTAGGTATTTGTTCCACAGTTACACAATGCTTTTCTTTTATGATACATAGCAATTTCTATGTGCCAAGCTGCTCTAAATGTTTTACATATATTCACCGATTGAACCCTCAAGACATTCATAAGAAGTAGGATTATTATTCCCATTTTATAGATGAAGAAACGGAGGCTCAGAGAGGAAGTAGCTTGCCCACAGTTACCCAGCTAGGGTGTGGCGGTGCCAGGGTTGGGACCCGGGCCCACAGACCCAGAATCCATGTCTTCCTGTCCGTGGTTGACGGTTCTAGATCGGCAGCGGACTACATTCTACGTTTAGCATTTGCCTGGTGCGGAATGCGGTACCCTGCTCCATCACAGAGGTCAGTCACAGAGGTCGAGACTAGAGGGTGAGTGGAGAGAGAAAGCGCGGCCACGTCACTGGTAGATTTTAGCCTTGTCTGAGAAGTTGGGTGGGGGAGGGCAGGCCTCAGCGTTTTCTAAACTTAGGCCCGGATGCTGTTGCTCTTCTGGGCTGAACCTGGGCCTGACACCTGCCCTCCTCCCTCCCGGAAGCTGCTGGCATCGTGGAGGGGGATCGCAGCTCCACAGCAGGACTCGCCCCCCTCCTGGTTTTGCAGGGCTGGACAGCACTCCCCACAGCCCTGGAGAAGGGCAGAACTTCCCTCTCCCCATTGTGCGCTGGCTCCAGCCAGGCCGGGCGGAGGTGGCAGAGGTTGGCCACAGCTGCTTGTCGCCCCGCCGGCACCTGTCGATGGAGCCTGTCGTGGGGCCCGCGTGCGAGTGAGCAGGCTGAGCCAGAGTAGTGCCAGGCTGCCCTTCTTCCCCCAGCCCAGTGTCCCATCTCAGAGCATGAACCCCTTCCCTGCCCCCGGCCTGCTTCCTGCTTCCTGCTTCCTGCTTCCTGTCTCTCTCCTCCACAGCTCTGCCCAGGACCTCCCCCGTCGCTGCAAAACCACCAGCAACCCCTGCCACCCACAGGGTGCTGCCCAGAGCTGTGCCAGCCTGCCGCTGGTCTGTCACAGCCGATGATTACTGAGCCCTCCCTGTGGGCCAGGCACTGGTCTAAGCACTTAGCCCACAGAGGCCAAGTCACTTGCCCAGGGCCACACAGCTGGAGAGGAGCAGAGCCAGGCTCTGCACCCCGGCAGTGTGGCCTTGAGGCCTGACTTTCCAGCCCCTGCCTCCTTCTCCCCCTTCCTGCCAGGAGCCCTCGCCACATATTCCCATCATGCCCTTTGCCGAAGCCCTTCCCGTTATGGCCTTCCTTCCCCCTTCTTTACCTGTTTCCTGCCCTACACCTGCTGACTTATGTCCCTCTTGGGGCTACACTTAGTGACAATCCCTGCCTGGCCTTAAAGGATTCAGGTCTCTGCTCTTTGGGTCCAGCCTCAACTCAGCCTCGTCTGTTTCCAGTGCCTTCCACAGGGGCCTGACATCTGCCTGGTCTCAGTAAAAACATGACAGCAGTAGATAATAATATCTCAGGCCCAAGGCCATGTGGGCACTGTGCTGAGCGGCCCCCACGTCCAGGGTTCACAGGAGAGGGGAGTGAGTGAGGATCAGGGACACTGGCCCAGCGGGGTGGAAGCCAGGTGCAAACTCAGCTGACCGACTCCATGCCCAGGCCCACCCCGGGGCGGTAGGCAGCCTCTCCCTGGACACTGAAATAAATCATCCGAAATACTGAATTCAAAGCAGGGCTTGAACTAAGGGCACTTTTTGTGGTCCGGGGAATTGTGACGGGGTGATCCAAGAGTGTCACTCTGGCACCCTTACGCCCATCCAGGTACCCCAGACGCACACTCACACGCTCCTGGGAGCCCGCTCTGCCCTCCTGGCCCCCGTGGGGATTGGTCTCTGCTCAGGGCCTCCCTTGGCGCCTCGGGCGAGCCTCCTGGGCCCATTGCTCCTGAAACATGCCAGCCAGTGGCGGGTGCTGAGTCGGGCTCATTTTCTGTGGGGCGGCCTGGACCGCTGCACCCTGCACCCTGCACCCTGCACCCTGCACCCTGACCGCTGCCTCCCTGAGTTGTCCTTGCTGCTCTCCGACCACCCCAGACATCCCTGGAAGCCCTTGCGAACATCCTGGGCGGGGGCTGCTGAACGTTGATGACGGTTACAGCCCCGGGAGGGTCCCCTCGACCCCTGGCCTTGGGCTTTCCCTCCTGCCATTTCGGGAGAGTGATTTATTGAAACGGAGGCGGAGGTGGACAGTCGGAAGGAAGTCGCCCTTATAAATTTATGGCCAGTTTTGCCCGCATTAATGTGCAAGCCTCCAGCCATGCAGTCAGAAGTCGTTAGGCAGCTACAATGGGAAATTAATTCCGCAGCCTGCCCCTCACCTCCCCTGCGCGATTGTGGGTAAAACCTCTGCAGGCAGCCGCGTTCCACTGGCCTGGTGACAAGATCGTACTGTTCCCTGGGAAGGGCCTGAGATGTGTGTGTGTGTGTGTGTGTGTGTGTGTGTGTGTGTATGTGTGTGTGTGTGTGTCTATCGGGGGAGGGGTGGTTAGGACATTAAATAAGTGACAGCAGCTAGGACTCAGCCCAAGGCCCTGAGGGTCCCTGTGAGGCAGTGGGGTCCGGGGCCACCCAGGGAGATTTGCATCTGGGGTAGCGGGGTCACCCTGGGAGGGGCGCCTCCTTATTCCGGCCTTGGGGAAGGCTGGATCTCAACTCCGAGACTGCAGGCTGGGCAACCTCGGCCCAGTTAACTTAGCTTCCCTGAGCCTCCGTTCCTCTCCTGTGAGAGAGATGAGAGATTCCGGGCGCGTGCATCTCAGGAAGTGACCTTTTCTCTCCCGTCATCCTGCAGGGTGTGAAGTTTCGCATCCCGATCGGTTTGTCCTTTTTCTCCCTTGGGATGTTTGTTTCTCACTCTTTTTTTTTCCTTTTTAAAAAAAATGTCCTCTTTAAAAAATGTTAAGTCCGGAAGACCTGCTAGTCGTTAACGTGCATTGCACTCGTCTCCGTGCGTGTGACCACGGCTCAGAGTGCCCGGGCACCCTCCGTCCCTGTCAGCCTCCCCGGGTCCCGTGTGCCTTAGGAGCCACATAAATGCGAAGATGTTCCGAGAGCCTGCGGTCCTGGAGTGAGGGCCAGGGCTGGCCTTAGAGGGACGGCTCTTGTGCTTCACACAGGGGTCTGTGATCAACGTTCTGACGTGCGGGTGGCCGGCTGGGCTACCTCCATCCGGGACGAAGACGGGGAATGCGCGTCCGAGGCGGAGAGTTTGTCCCACGCTGGATTTATTCGGTTTGCAGTCCTGTTCCTTGTTCTGAGACAATCCCCCACCTACTGCTTTGCTCTTTTAATGGACCTAATTTTCAATCGCCATAGCTTTTCTTTTTAAAAATATTACTTGTAGATGTAAAAAGATGGAAACTTTTGAGTGTACTATTTGCTACCTGCACATCCTGCCTGATCCAGCCACTTCCTAGCGGGGCGACCTTGGGCACATTGCACAGCCTCTCTGTGCCTCAGTTTCCCTTATCTGTAATTGTAAGATGAAATGCCTCCTTAGGGTTGTCGATATGCGTCGATATAAGGAAAGGGCTTAGCACAGCCTCTGGCATGTAGGAGGCCCCACATAAGCCCTCAGTGTCGTTTTTATGATGGCCGCATTGCTCCTGCAAGGCCCCTCTTCAGGCTGTAAATCTGGCTTAGGCCTGCATGGCACTCCCGTTAGGGTGTGAGCTCCTCAGGGGTGGCAGCAGCTTCTGGTGTCCGGGCTGAGAGGCAAGGACAGGCCAACAAGAGGGAACAGAATTGTCAAGGATGCTTAAGGGCTGTCCACCACAGAGAGGGGGGCTCTGGGCCACCTGGCTGGTGGCAGGCCCTCCTGTCTGTACCAGCTTAGCAAAGCAGGTGGCAGCTGCGAGGTCAGGCTCAGTGGCTTTGGCTTCTGTGCATCTGGGGCGGATGATCTGTCACAGGTCTTATCAGTTTTCCCTGGAGCCTAGTCACTCTGCTCAGCCTTTGGCAAGCGGCCGGCAGAGATATGACACAGTGAGTCCAAGAGGGTTTGGATCTCTGATGTAGAGGCTTCAGTGGCCCCTCCGCCTATACCCACAAGGTGCCTTTCGGGAAAAAGTCTTCCTTGAGAGCTAAACACCCGCGTCACCCCTTTGCCCCAGAAGAGATTTCACGTGGGCCTGAGATGAGACAGCAGAATTACGAATTCCGCAGTAATCTCAAGAACAGAGATGCAATCAGAAGATGCACACATAGGGGAACGATCTGATTGATTATGATATACGGCAATGATGACATGTGTCGCAAGTATTGAAGATAATGGTTGGAAGCAGGTGCCTTTGCTTCGGAATGCACGTGGTTGAGAACTGAGCGAGAATCCAGTTTCTGACACGGAAGTACAGGTTTGGGTGTACAGCACAGTCAAGGGAAAGGACGCGAAAAAATTATTCTACCCCCCCCAAGTGTCTCTGAGGTACTTTTGTCACATGACAAAGAAGGAGTGCAAGCAGAATCTGTTTTCTCGGTTAGTTGTAATACTTAAAGGAGCAAGAGCAAATGACCCGAGTTACGAGAACTCCCTCCCGAGGAAGGGCAGGTGTGCGTCCGGGGAGAGTTCAGCAGTCAGCGGAGGGGACGGCCATGCGGTGGTGGCCAAAGCAGGGACGGCTGGTGACTGAGGCAGAATCCATCAGCAGGCGTCGGCGGAACGGTCTTCAGTCCCCAGTGCCGTACCCCTTAAAGCAACACAGAGAGCTCATTGCTGGCTGGCCCACCCCCTCTCCCAGGTCATGGGGCGACCACAGCATGTGACTCGGGGACAGGGAGCCGTGTGCATTGGCCTTTGGCCCCGTGCATTTCCCTCTTGGGCCTTGGGGTGACCCTGGAGGTCAGAACCACACACACAGAGTATGGGGAGCTGGCAAGATCCACTCCCCCCCGTCCAAACCTGGCCTTTTCGGAATGCCCTCTGGCAGGAAGTGGTGCTCAACCCGCCAAGAGGATTGGCCTTTTCGGAATGCCCTCTGGCAGGAAGTGGTGTTCAACCCCCCAGGAGGCGCCGCTCGGCTGTAACCCAGGAAACCAGGGTGTGCATGGCCCTTCTGTGGCGTTCGAGAATGCTCAGGCCCGGCCTTTCCGGGATGGGTTCACAGGGCCTCAGTCTGGGGGCCAGTGACGAAGCCAGCGTCTGTCAGTTCCTTGCTGGGGGTGGAGGGGGCGGGGGCCATGCACCTCCTCTTCTCTTTCTCTTCTGCTCTGGGGTGATTGTGGTGGCCCTTTGGGATCTGTCTAACACTCACGGGCCTTGAGACAAGGACACTAGCAGCTCCGTTATTAGTGGTGGGATATGGACTTGGCATCAAGTGCACCTTGTCCTCTGCACCAGCGGCCCGCAGGCCTCCTTCAGCCATTCTGTCATTTGTTTAACTTCCTTCCGTGTTTATTAAAAACGCAAGTCAGTTCTCAGCATTAACGCTAGATTTGGGCTTCTCTTGGAGCAATGATGGCCGCACCCAGAAAGGCCTACGCTTTAGACAGGAATGGCTTTCTCCATTTGCCCAATTCCGACCCAGTCTGCTTTTCGGGCGTGGCCCTGGCAGGCAGGTGACTTCGGGACCCGTGGTGGGACTGTACACTGTAGAGTGCTGTCCTGGGAGCCTCTCCCGTTTGCCCCCAACGCGGGTTACAGGAAAGGGCTGCAGCCCAGTCTGCAGGGGGCTTTCCAGTCCCACATGGGCGTCGTCTGTCCTCCCAACTGGAGGTGCCAACAGGGCTGTGGGAGCAGAAGCAGAATTCAGATGGCAGATATACTGCCGAGTGCCGATGACATAGCTACGCTTCTGCAATCCTTGCCCAGCTTCCCACACCCCAACGCGGGCTTGAGTCAGCAGCCGGCCTCCAGCAGCCACCTGCCCCCTGTTCGTGTGCCGCCCTGCTAATCAGCGCCATGCCCAGGAAAGCTGGTTCTGCTCCTGGTCCGCGTGTGAAAGTCCTGACCAGCCCCCCGCAGCGCGCCCACACGGGACCCTGCGTCATGCTCCCGAGAGCTGTTGCCAGCCTGCAGGGTTCTGGGAGCAGGGGTGTAGCCGAGTGTAGAAGAAGAGGCCAGAGTGTGATGCCAGCCCCACACCCGGCTCCCGTGCGCGAGCTCAGAGACCTTAGCAGTGTCGGCCTGGCCCGGCCCCCTGGTTGGGAGCGTGGGGGTTCCCGTCCTGGTTGCAGTGGTCACTTAAGTCAGCGCTCACAGGGAAAGGCCACGTGTTGACAGGTCTTTGCGGGGAATGTGCGTGCTTGGGCCTTGGGTAACTAGATCACAAGTGCTTTTAGGGCAGTGGGATATTGAAGCTGTCCTTGAGGAAGAAAGTTGTAACGGGCTTGGGAAGCAGTTGGGACAGAGGCAGGGAGGCCCCAAGGTGCAGGGCCTGCTCGGGTACCGTGAAGCCGCCTCTGTGGCCAGAGTTTAGGGTGTGTATGTGTGGAGCTGTGGGTCGGGGGCTGGTGGGGCCGGCCCAGGTGGGCGAAGAAAGTCAGAGATGTTCCACGTGGCCTGGCAGGCAGGGGGAAGTCCAACCCTGCCACTGGCCCTTGATCCCAGCCTTGACCAAGTGGGGTCTCTGATCCGCGACGGTGGGATCGGGGTGCAGGGAAGGGCAGGCGAGCGACCCCAGGGGCGCCCTCGTGCTTACGGCGGGCTGGACGCACGCAGTGTGTGCCCCCCACGTTTTCGGCCGCAGCCTCCATCACTTCGTCCAGCCTTTCCAGTCACGTGACGGTCGGAGCGCGAGAAACTCAGTTCGTCTTCCGTTTCCCACGTGCCACATCGTTCCTCTTTTTTCTCCCTCTGGAGCAGGTTCAGGTTTGTCTCCCTCTGGAGCAAAATCTGTCCCCCTTCATTTGTTTCTGGGTTCCGCAAGCGGGGCTTCTGCTTTTCGGGGCGGGGGCTGGTGAACGTGCTGCGTTTGGCCGTGCTGCATATTATGGCATGCGGAATGCTGGTTTGGCCTTTAGTAAATCGATGACAAACATGTCCTGGGAAATAGAGCCCGGGAACCACCCTCGGTGACTCTGATAACAGGTAGCTAATACCCAATCTGAGAAAGAAAAAAAACGAACAGGAATTATGTCTCTGGCTGTCATTCGACGGGGAGGCTGAGGCTGTCGCGCATGTTCTCATGCAAACACCGGTTCCCACAGTTCTGGGGCTGACGTGGCTTTGAGGTATTTGTCGAACCTCCCTTCGTTTATTCACAGCCTGAAGCCGACAGCATTTCTAGAGATACAGTTCGAATACCCTGAAATCCACCCTGTGAAAGCGTAGAATTCTGTGGGTTTCGGTTCATTTACGAGGTTTCGCATCCATTACCGCTCTCTATTCCCAAAGAAAGTTCCTCCGTAATGGCCGTCCACCCTCCCTTTCTGCAGCCGTGGGCACCGTCCTCTCCTTTCTGTCTCTGTGGGTTCACCTGTTCTGCACATTTCACATGAATGGAATCATATACCAGGTGTGGCCTTTTGTGTCTGAATTTTTTTTTTCACTTAGCATAATGTTTTCAAGGCTCATCTGTGTTGTAACATATATCAGAATTTCATTCCTTGTTTGTGCCTGAATCACATTTCGTTGCATGGATGTAACAGATTTTGGGTATTCTGCATTTTGGCTCTTATGAGTGATCCTGCTCTGGCAGTCACGTATGTGGAGATGGGTTTTCAGTGTCATTGAGTGGAACAGTTGGGTCATATGGCAGCTGCATTTAGCGTTTTGAGGACGTGCCTCGCTTTATTTCCAAAGCGGCTGCACCATTTACATGGCCACCTGTCGTATACGCGGTTCTGACTTTTTGACAATGTCACCAGCATTCGTGACGGTCTGTCTTTTGGGGGCATAGCCGTGCTTTTGGGTGTGAAAGCGTTCGGGTTTGCATTTCCCTAATGACATTGAGCATCATTGTTGGCAGTTGGTACATATTCTTTGGAGAAATGCCCGTTCAGATGGTTTGCCTGTTTTTGAATGGAGTTATTAGTCTTTCTATTGGTGAGTTGTAAGAAGTCTTTATATTTTCCAGATACTAGACCCTTATCAGATATATAATTTGCAAGTATTTTGTCCCATTCTGTGGTTGTCTTTAAGTATACATTTGAGCTAGTGCCTTTCAGCAGAAATTTTAGGCTATTGTGGCCACAAAGACTAGTGCTCAGAAGCTACCAGAGAACAGATTCATCTCCGCATCCCCAGTGCTGTGCCCAGCTCTGTACCAGGGATTCGAATAGATACATGATTGGTGTTCCTTCTCCCCTTTCCAGGGGTAAACGTGGATCTGAGTGAGGTAGAAGGAAGTGGATGATAAATTGCTGAGCGGAACCACAGAGGCCAAGAGTCCCTATTGCATGCTGAGGTATCTCGTACCTGGGTGTTATTTTCAAGATCAGGGAAGGGGAGACTGAAGTGCAGAGCTGGGCGTGCCACTGTGTCTCTGACACAGTAAATACGCTTTTCTGAAATCAGTAGATTTGCAAACGTAGTGTGATTATTGGGCCTGGAATCTCAGTTGTCACCTAGTGATTCCATCCTCTCGGCAAGTATTTGTGTGTTTCCTGCCCACACGACACTCCGCCTCGGCTCCAAAATCTAATCCTCATGGACTCCGTTCCCCCAACCGGCCAGGTCCGGGAGGGAAAGGGAGGTGCGATCCGGTGAGGGAGATGCCACCCGCACCATTACCGTCACCTGGGTGAGGGAAGAGACAGCTGGGGGAGTCTCAGATTTAGAGAAAAGGTGGGATATGGTCACTCTGAAAAGTGGAATCAATCATCCAAAGAAACGGGCGGGTGTAGACCTCGCTGGAGGCTGCCTGGACGGAGAAGGACTTCTCATTCTACAGGTAAGACCTGGACAGAGGCATTTGTAATCCCAGGAAGAGGTCCCAGGCCATCCCTGTAGAGCAAGGCATCTCTTTATAAAGTGGCTCATGTCAGATAAGCTGTCGTCTGAGAAAGCGTAAGTCACCGACTCACGCATTCATTCACTTGTTCCTTCATTTGCTGAATAAACACTTGCTGAGCTCATGGCGTGTTGCAGAAGCTCGTGCTGGGGCTGCGGAGGTGCGTGAAGTGCCACCTCCACCCCCCAGGAGTTGGTCTCCTGGGAGACCCAGGTGGGGAGGCAGATGAGCTCAAGGAGGAATGGGAGGCGGGGAAGGCCTCTCTGGGAGGCTTAGGCGGGAACCCCCGGCAGAGGCGGAGCCTGCAGGGAGGAGCCGGTGTTTGTCAGGTAGACTGGGGCATTGTTGACAGCGGGGGCGGCCCTTGTCGGGGCTTGCACGCATGAAACCACAGGGCGGGGATGGGAACAGGAGGGAGTCTGCTGTGATGATGGCCGAGGGCAGTCACCAGGCCTAGGGAGAGTGAGGTTGGCAGTCGGAGTTTCCCACCAGTGTTCAGCTCTGCTTTCTGGGGGTTGGAGAGGGGGTATAGAGAATGACAGGAGATTTGGGAGGGACACTCTGTGTAGGGCTGAGTCTCAGGGCCGGCGAGGCATCCTGCCTGCGTGTCTCGGTGAGTCTAGGTCGTTCGCCTGCCCCTGTCCCTGGGTCACCCAGCCTCACCCAGGCACGCTCTGAGGCTGATTGGCGTTCGAAACTACATCTTTCTTTGGGAGCGTGGGAATGGATCAATTAAAACAGCGAGCACTTCTCACAGGCTTTGTTCTTGGGGCTCTTCCACGCTTCAGGATTATTCAAGACCCCAGGGATCCTATGTTTACATGGGTTCTATCTGGATGTTGACCATATTAGCAATTAAAACTGAGCACGCACAGGCGCATGTCCCATTAACCATCCGTGATGGTGCCGTCACCATGAGAGAATGAGAGCGAAAAGGACAGGAAAGGTCTTTATTATGATTAATAATAGTTTTGACCTCACAGACCGCGCCCCCCCGCCCCCCGAAAGGGTGTCGGGGAAGCCGCCGGGGGTTCTGAACCACGTTATGGATTCCGTTGGCTTAGAATCTGTGTCCTAGAGAAGTCCACGTTTTATGGTCCCTGGGCTCCTGGTGGGTTTCTCAGTATAAATGTCGCACCCGCTGAGTGGCTGCCTTGAGTCCAGGCACCGTGTTGGCAGGGAAGGGTACCACAGCGAGTCAGGAACACCTGCCCTCCGCAGTTCCCAGGGGACCAAAGTTCAGTAAACATTTATAGAGCAACTGCGATCAGTCTGTGAACAGGGTGACGCGCTGAGCCTAATCAGAGGCTGGCTGATTTCCCTAGGGAAGTGACAGCAGGCTCTGAGCCTAAGAGGAAGTGGGAGTTGGCTGGCTGAAGACCACCGAAGTCCGAGAAAGTGGCCTGTATGGATTTGATCGGGGCGGAGGTCCAGGTGGTTAGAGTGAGGGGCAGGTGGGCAAGTTGGAGGGAAGGGCTGGGCCTGCAAAGTGCCCTCCACTTCCCCTTCCCTTCCTAGCACAAAATATAAGCGGAAGGAGGCCGTTGCTGGCCTGGACGCTGCACCCCAAACTACCCTCTTTGGGGCCTGGAGGGTGTCCCCAATTCTCTCCTGCCTCCCCGGGTCTGCACACCATCGGGCCTCCCCGCTCCTGGCCAGGCCCTCCCCCACCTCTGCGGTTTGAGCCGCATTCTTCTCTCTGCCCGGGGACCCTGGCCAACCTCCCTGTCCTTCATACCCCAGTTCAGTTGTCTCTGTCTTTCCCTGCTCAATGCCCCAGCCGCCTTGTCCACACCTGCTTCCTACTGCAGCTCTTGCTGTAGAAACATTCGCTTGCTCAGTCTTCACCCCAGCCTCACGGAAGAGGTCTAATATCATTATTCTCACGTCACTGATGGGGAAACGAAGGCCCAGAGAGGTTAGCGATGCACGTTGCACCAGGCCACGGAGCTGGCAAGTGTTAGGACTAGGATTTGAACCTAAGGAGACTGGCTTCCGACTATGCTCTTAACCACAGCCCCAGGCTGCTTTTCATCCTATGTCACATTCTTTCCAGCTCTGGAACCACGTGTTTGTAGCCACGTGTTTGCCTGAGTGCCATGCCTTGCGCATGTGCCCTTAGTAAGGAAGTGGGTAAACGGACTGATGAGCAGACCAGGAACAGATGAGTGCCTCCCGTCAGTGTGTCTGGAGGCTGGAGTTCCTAGGGTTTTTCAGGGCAGAGGTACGAGTTCGTGATGACTGGACATGTTCTAAAGCCATGCTCGTCACTGCCGAAGGTGCTTCTGAAATGACTCTCTGCACTGCGAAGTCCCTTGCCAACAGGAGGTAGTGTTTTTACCACGAGCAAAAGCAGAAGCTTTTTAGGAGCATGTGCTTTCCAAGAGCAAAGGCGAGAACAGGGGAGTGGGGTTCCCCAAGCAGGTGGTTGGAAGGCCCATCCCAGAAGGTGCACCGGAGTCAGAAACAGCTTTTGGAGAATGAAAACGAGTTAATCTGGCTGCTGTAATTCCCTTATCTCTGACTTCTGGCCGGGCCTGGCTGGTGACAAGTGCCACAGAGCCCTAGTGGCTTCTCAGCAGGAGGCCTGCGATCCAGAAGCCGTGCACATATCTGTGAGGAAATGATGGAGAGAGTCTCGATGTGAAATGGGCCCTGGGTGTCAGGGATGAGAACTGAATGCCAGCTGTTGTCATTGTCCCCACTTCCTGGCAGCCCCGATTCTCGCTCTGTGGGTCTTTCCCTCCAGCTCTGCAGATCTGCTGGCGTATTTATTTGTGAGTGGAGTAGGTGGAATTTTTCAAAGGGAAAGAAAGAGTTTGCAAGAGATGAAAAGCAAACAACTGGTGATGAATGGTTCATCTGGCAATGAGAAATCGCCCCTGGCATTGAGAGGCCTTTAACCTTGTCCGGACCAGCGGAAGGTGCCTGGGCTCTGAATCACTTTGCAGAAAGGCCCTGTCTCCCTGCCGGGGTGAGGGCTGGGGAGGAAGAGCCCCAATCCCAACCCAGCACTGTTTGAGAATCTGATACGTAGTTGTCTGTTTTCCCTGTCCAGTCCACTTCTGTGCTCCTCCTTGTCCAAGCCTCTGTGACTTCTGTCCCACTGGACTATGGCCATAGTCTCCCCACCCAGTGTCCTGACTTCGACCCAGGCACCCTGTCAGCCTACTCTGCCTGCTGCAGCCATCACTGTGATCTCCTAAAAACAGTAAATCCGATCTGTTACTCTGGTGAGCAAGGCTACTGGTGCCTCCCACAACAGTGTAAACCCTCCCACTCAGAGTAAAAGCTTATTTCACCATGGCCCACGAGGGCCAGTGTGAGCGGGCCTTTCTGCCTTTCTGACCTCATTTCCTGCTGCGGCCCCTTGGGCCTCTGCTGTTCCTCGCCCCCTGAAGCTTACTCCCACCCCAGCACCTTTGCATGTGCTGTTATACCCACTACCTGGAATCCAGGTGATTCTCCCTGTCTGGCTTGAGGCTCTGCTCAGATATTATCTTATAAGAAGGACCTTCCCTTGTATAGAGGTCAGCCTTATACAGTGGCCTGACTCTCAGCCCTGCACACTCTGGCCCCCATTCTCACCTTTATTTTTCTCTATGGAACTCAGTGCCCTGGACATAGTACATGGACATAGTACATAGTGTGTGTGTGTGTGTATGTGTATGTATATGTGTGTGTGTGTGCGTGTATACACATATATATGTTTCTGTCCTGCTACACCAAAATGTTGGTGCCATAAAGACAAGGACTTGGTTTAATTCACTGCTGAGTTCCCAGTGCCACGAGCAGCGTCTGGCACGTGACAGGTGCTCCCCAAGTCTTCAGCTCCCTTTCACGTTCACGCACCGTGAGGCCAGACCACGCTCGTCCAGCAGCCCTCCACGGCCCTTTCCTGGAGGAGCAGTGGGTTTGAATCCTGGCTCTTCGCTTTCCACGTGGGTGTTGCTGGGCAGGTGAGCGTCTTCCGTAGCCTTAGTTCATTCTCTTGCAAAGGGACGGGAACGTGGCTTGCCTGCGGGGCTGTTGCAGGAGTGGGAGTTTGGGTGCGCAGTCTTCGTTAGCTGGGATGCTGCGTTAATTCAGTGTGAGACCGACAGAGAAAAGAGCCTTGAAAAACAGCTTGATTACATGATCATTCACATCCCATAGAATTGACCCATTTGAAGTATACAGTTCACTGAGTTAGTGAATTCACAGAGTCCTGCAGCCATCAGAACAAGCCAGTTAGAGACCATTTCCATCATCTTCCAGAAAGAGGTCCGGACCCATCAGCAGCCATTCCCCATTATGCTCTCTCCCCAGGCCCTGGTAAGAGCTGATTTCCATTCTGTCCCTATAGATTGGCCTGTCGCCGACTTTTCACGTGAATGGAATCATACGACACGTGGCCTGGCTTCTTTCACTTCGTATAATGTTTTCAAGGCTCGTCCATTTAGCACACATCAGTATTTCATTCCTTTTCACGGCAAATAAAATACTATTATGTGGACATATTACGTATTTACCCATTCACCCATTGATGGCCGTTTGGGTGGTTTCTGCATTTTTCACTATTACGAATGATGCTGCTGTGAACTTCTACGTAACAGCTTTGTGTGGATGCGGAGTATTTTGATTGGACGTATCCAGGCCAGTTGGGATGGTGTTCACTTCTTGAGCCAACGTCCCAAGTCCCCCAGTACCAACTGAAGTTATTTAGATTGTATTTTTGTACGGCTGTTTTACTCATCCCAGCAGACATTCTTTTGACATAGGATTGATTTACCATTATTTGTTCACGTTTTTATATGACTAGCTAGTCATTCATTTGATGTTGCTGCCTACAGTCCCCCTTCTTGGCTCACGCTGGTCATCTTCTCGATGCCTGTCCTTTGCCACACTGCTCAGCCACATGGCTTTATTTCACTCTGTTCTGAGAACTGATCGCATTACTTTCCCCCTTGAGTGGCCCTTTTCTGAATGGAATTTGCCATTCCGCTCCGAGAACCCTCAACTCGAAGTGGGCCTGTCTGAAATGCAATCTTTGAGTCTTTAGTCCATCTCACTCCAGTCAATTTCTTTATCTCTTAATTGCGTTATCCACGACCCCGGCAGAATTACAAAAAGCATTTCCAGAAGATTCATTAAGTCTTGACTGCTGGCAAGGGTGTGATAACAAAGGCGGTATCAGGACTGCCTTGCCAAGTACCAGGTTTGAAGTTCTCAGGCTTGCTCTTCTCCTTTGCTTAGAGGAAGGTCTGATTTCCCCAAGTCGGCTCTAGAGGGCATATCCATCAGGGACGTATCTTCTGGAAGAGGAGTATCAGGGGAGCTCTCTGTTTTTACTTTGAGGGAACGGAGGAAGAGATGACTCGCGTGTGTCAGGCGTAGAGGTTTGCTGAAAACATCTCAGTGGAAGGTGTGTGGGATTCCAGAGGTGAATCGCATCTCCCATGGATAGAGCACTTTTCGGTGCGTTTTCCCGTACGTCATGTCATGGCTCTTTCCACCTTGGCATTGCTGTTTTCAGGATGTCATGTGCAAGGCTGCTGTGTTGGTCTGCATCAAGGCCGTGTGGATACGGTGCAGGCGGTGTGGGGAGTCCGGAGGCCGGGCCAGATGTGGCGCATGTCACTCACTCGCACTCACATTCCGTTGGCCAGAGCTCCGCGACATCGCCAGGAAGCTGAGAAGGGGCGTCCGGCCGTGTGGCCAGGAAGGCGCAGACGAAAGCTTAGTCAGCAGCAGCCCTCGTCTGCCACAGGGCCTCCGTACGTTTATGCCCAGTAGTCCCTTTACGGTATATGACTCTTTGTATTTATTCCGGCGTGCTCTGGAGAATCATCGCCCTTGAGCCGCACAGGGAAATTGTTAGTATTCCCATCTTGCACACGAGGAAGTGGAAGCTCAGAAACCTGAAATAACTTGTTCACCGGCAGAGGATCGGATGCGGGTGACCAGCGCCCAGCCCCTCTTAGGCCTCGTCCGGTACCGTATCCTGTGCCTGCTTTTGACGAGTTGCTGAAGGTGGCCAGAGTCCCACCATTAGATTTCCTCCTCTACGTGTGCTCTGCTGCCTCTTGAGAGAATCACGGTCACAAGCCCTGTCCGTTCCCTTGGTGACAGCACACAGGTCAGGCGAGAAAGGGTCAGTGGAGACACTCAGTGGCTGTGAGTGTTTTCAAAACCTTTGGCAAGAAGGAGAGGTGTACGTTAAAGTCCAGGGCCCCCCAAAGCGGGGTCATTCAAGAGAAGGCACATGATTCAAGAGAAAAGCACAGGAGGTGCCAGCCCTGAGCTTGGGAACCCCAAAGCCAAGCCTTGGCCCTTCGGTGACATTTAGCCCCCTGGATGGTCAGACGTCCCATAATGAGTTACAAGCCTCCAAATCCTGCTCAGATCCCTGGATGCCAAGTAGCACTGAAGAAAGACTTTTGAACTGGACTTGACAGGTCAAAATAAATATCTGTCGTCACGAGGAACAATCTCATCTGGGCCTCTAAGGCTTTCTCGGCTTCCGGCTCTCTAAAAATATCCTTAATTGACTGTTCACTTCATAACCCAGACGCGGCTTCTCCCCAGCTGCCTTCACTTTTCTTGTGCCGTGCACCCAGCCTCCTCGTCCCTCACCTGGCCCGGCCTTCCTGGGGGTGGGGGGCGGGGTGTGGACCCTGCCAAGGAGCACCGAGTATGCTTCTCCCCAGGGGGTGGTGGGAAGTTACCATGTGTATGTGACTGTGTGATTGAGAAAGTGTGTGTGTGTGTGTGTGTGTGTGTGAGAGAGAGAGAGAGAGAGAGAGAGAGAGAGAGACAGAGACAGAGAGAGAGAGAGAGAGACTGTGTGTGTCTGTGTCATAGGACTGAGCTTGGGCACATCTGCTCTAAATTGCATCTACTCTAATTGCATACGTACTCCTGGGGGTGTCTGGAAGGGGTGAGCCATCGTCATTTGAGCCGGTCCAGCTGTGAGGACACCGATTCCAGCTCCTCGCTCTTGTTGAAAGTAGAGGGAAGCTCGGATAGGAGGATCTGTGTCGTTCCTCCTCGCCTGGCTCATTCAGTGAGTCACCCTGAAGGCATCAGAGCCTGTCATTTTGGTAGCCTCGGGGTATTTGTGCCCGGCTAATTATGGGCAGCTCTGACTTGAAGGAACAAGGCTGCGTTGAGACTGGTTGAGAAATGACCCAGACAGAAACAGGGGTGCGGCCTCTCAGCCCCAGCCACACGGCGGCTGCACCCGGGCCTTGAGACGAGGTCAGGGTTGTTCTGCTTCGTGACGGATTTGGGACGCAGAGAAATGAGGAGTTGAGGCTTTGTGCTGACCGAGACCAGCGCTGACGCCAGTGCAGACGAAGTGGTTCGCAGTCAGGCAGTGGAGAGCCGGCCAGCCCGGAGATTAAGCTGAGGACGACTCTGACTGCCAACAGTTTCCTCCAGCGTTTCCTGAGCATCAGCCACTCTCAGCAGAGTGTACTTCCTACCGCACACAATACAACATCACAGTGTCCCTAAGGTACTTGGGGCAGAAAAATCTCTCTTGGAGCTGGGCACAAAATTGCAATAAGAACGCGTCAGCCTGTGACCCCACCAAGGTGCTGAGCCTTGCACCTGAATTTTGTGGGCTCATGTTTGCATTAAAGCACCAGGCATAGATGATGCTTTTCAAATGCAAATTTTAGGAACTTGTATTTGAATGGGTCCCTGAGGAGCCATAACGATTTTTCAAACCCCAATTAACCTTGGGTGTGTTAGAATGTCTCTGCAGCAGAGAGAAAGAATCCATGTCTGAGCCTTGGTGACACTTCTCATAGCCCGCAGCTGACACATCTCATGTCAAGAGGTGGCTCCAAACCAAGGCTAAATGATAAGGTTTCGCTTTGCAGAATGTAAAAAATTCAAACCCTTGCTTCTGCGAAGAGCTTGGCTGCTGCACCACAAATCACATTTGTGTGGCATTTTACTTCCAAAGGGCCGCTTTGATCGTGGAGAAGACAAAAGATTTGTGTAGGTTTTTTTTTGTTTTTTTTGTTTTTTTGAGGAGGGGATGCGGGGGAGACAAGACATAATTTGCGTTTTTAACTTTGCTTTCCAATAACTCGATAAATGGCTTTCCAACTGCCTAACTCTGTTTGGGCTGCTGTAACAAAAATGCCACAGACTGGGTGGCTTAAACAACAGACATTTATTTCTCCCAGTTTTGGAGGCTGTTAAATCCAAGGTCAGAAGGCTTGCAGGTTCAGTGTCAGCTGAGGGCCGCATGCTGGTTCCTAGATGGCCGTCTTCGGGAAGGCAGAAGGCACAAGAGAACTCTCTAGAGTCTCTTTATAAGGGCACTAATCTGGTTCACAAGGGCTTCATTCTCACGAGCTAGTCCTCTCTCAAAGACGCCGCCTCCAAATACCGTCACACTGGGGATTAGGGTTTCCACATGAACTTGGGGCGGGGAGAGGAGCACAGATATCCGGTTCATAAAGAAAACTGTCTTTGTAAATGATCCAGGAGAGTTGGACTCTGCAGAAGTTTTGAAATACATTCACGTATTTGTGTTTTCCTTTTTAAATATGCAACAGAAGTGATTAGACCGTAGGAGTCTACGGCTAAATAAGTACAACAGTGCTTGCGTTTCTATTATTTTTAATAAAAATTCCAAGAGCAGAGAGGACAGTGTCTTAGTCTAATCACTCTGCAGAGAAGTGAACTGTGGTGTATGGATTAATTCATACGCGTGTGAATAGCTCCCTACCTGAGGCTTTATACCATGTGCCGTGGTGGAGTATCTGTCTTAGTTAAGCTTTTGTTTGGATAATAATATTATTCGTCCCCTCCCCTCCCAGTACATAGGAGCTGATCTGGGGTGTAACCCAGAAGCTTTGCCATATGATCAGGACAGATAGCACTTGACATATAAAAATAATCCAGTCTCGGCTGAGTCACACACTATACAGATAATCCCAGATGACACAAACTAAACCTATTTTACAGGTGGATTAACCGTTTGGTCCTGGTCCTGTTGACTTCCATGTCCTGTTGCCTTTCATAGTTTCCTGGATCCTCTTATCTATCAAATAGCAAAAGCACAGTTTGGGGTTGTGCTCCTTACAACCGGCCAACCATTTGGGGGCCACCAGGGCATAGTGACCGGCGTAAAGTTCAGGGTCCCTTTTTCAGCATCCCCCCATGTCCCACGGGCATAGTTCTCTTCCCGTCTACTTTGTCTGCAAGATTCTGGACCAAGAGGTCTCACGGGCAGATCCCTGGGCAGTTAAATCAAGAGGGAGGGTCCACCGTCTCGTCTTCGCGCTGTTCTCCCTGCAGAGATGCGAGGCGGCCCCGAAATCCTGTCTTCTTTCCCTTCCGATCGCCTTCTTTGTTCAGACATTTCCATCCCGAGCGTGTGCTCGTTCCCCTGCCTCGTCCCTTCCAGAAAGTCCCCGGGCGAGCAGCCCACAGCCCATCCGTCAGGGCGCAGCGCACGTCCGCTTTCTCAGAGGAAGTCTTGACGAAGGCTGCAGAGGGGAGCCTGCGCCTCAGGTGGGCACCCCACTGCCCACCCCTCTTAGCTCCTTCCACTTCCCCACCTGGGCAGACCAAGGAGGCGGCGGGAAGCCCGTGAGCTTTCTCTCAAGGAAACTGCAGAACTGTTAGAGACAGCCTGCAATAGGCTGTCCTTTAGAATCCTCTGGACTGCGTTTATCATGCAGCAGGAAAGCGTCTCTGCTGGACCGGCGCCTCTCATTTATCACCTCCGGCCATTAGGTCAGATGAATAGAGCTCCACAAACCACCACGGGGACCCACGGCACCATTCTCCGATGCTAAGGATGCGAGTTCGTCCGTCACAGGCAGAGTGACGAGGAGCTGCGGCGGAGACGAGCGGCCTCCACCTCCACGTGAAGTCCGTGTCTGCTCCCGACACGTGCACACCGGGCGCACACACGGAGCATTGGCGCGTGCGCTCACGAATGCGTAAGGGTTACGGTGGACACTCACGAACGTGCCCTGGGGACAGGCACTGCACTTCCAGCCTCCCTTCAGGTGGCCCTGCTTCTGGGTGTCCTCGTGCTTTGCACGTGCGGGTCCCTCTGCATGGGATCTGGATTCTTTCTCTCCCTCGGCGAAGCCTTCTCCGGCCACTACCCGCTACATGCACGTGGGGCTCCCTCCCAGGGCCCCGGTGCACGCAGCATCACTGTCTTCGCCACTGTTCTGCGGGCTCGAGTCTATTATTATGCCCCTCCTGTCTCCTTGCTGTACCTTGAGTGGTAAACCATGTTTCCCATTGTACAAAACAACTGTGCATGCAATTGTTCAGGACGCGTATAAGCAGCTTGTCGATATATGTAAATGAATGAATGAGTGAATGAATCATTTTTTGGGGGGAGGTGCAGTTTAGAATATTTGACCACTGTTTGTGGACACTAAGAACTGGTTCTTCTTGTGGATTAAATTTGTTGTGTTTGTCTCTTATGATTGTAATTATTATTGTCTTTCTATCAAGAACAGTACCGAAGTCGACCTTGACTTGGTGCCACTCAACCTATATAATTTCTTTCCTGGTAAAAGTGCTCCTTTCGTCTCCCGGACTTGTCCTTTGCTTTTCCCAAGAGAAATCTCTGTTCTCCCATGGAAGGGACCTAGCTATGTCTGTCGGTCTCCTGCTGGGGGAGGCGGGGCATGGATCTGGACGGAGTGATGGGGAGCAGGGCAGTGTTAGCCCTTTGCATCACTGGCTAGAAGAAAATCGAGCTGAAAGCAATGGTCAGTGAGGCCTCCAGTTTCCCACCTTAACGTGCTGAAATTCTCCAGCATGACATTGCCACGGGGACCAAGGGGCTGCAGGCCTCCCTCTTTTTACTGCGCCCCACTTTACTGGGCATCACAGATGCTGCAGGTGTTATAAATCAGTCGAGACTCTCCCCCCGCAAAAAGCTGACTTACGACTCACTGTATTGCTCTACCCACTTTACTGTGGTGGTTTAGAACCAAACCTGCAGTATCTTCAAGGCATTTTTCCCCCTTAGCTAAATGCTAAAAGGCAAAAAGACTTTTTTACTCACCCAGAAAAACAGTTAGCTCCAATGGGGAAAAAAAAAAAAAAAAAAGAAAAGTCTATGGCTTTCCCTTTAAAATATTTTCCTTAAGAAAATGACTTGGAGCAAAAGAGTGGGTCTTATTTCCATCCAATTTAGATTAGAAGCAGTTTGAGGCAAAAAAAAAAAAAAAAAAAAAGCATTGGCATTGAAATACAGCATCCTTTCCCCAAGCTGTTCACAGCACTTCAGATGCAAGGTTCTCGTCACACATGTAGGTAGAGTATGTTCTGAAGTACATCTGAGTGCATTATTTAAAAGATGGTCACATTGCAGTGAATTTGCATGCCTGGCTTTCGGTTCTGTTTTTAAAACAAGGGAAGTCGTGATGAAATCTGCAGCTGGCGAGCTGGCCCCACGCCTGGGCAGCCCGGACTCCAGCACAGCCCGGAGAGCCAGCAGGGCTGCCGGAGTCACTCGTGCGAGGCGCTGGCAGGGTGGCCCTTCTCGTCACACTCAACGGAGTGGACCATTCGCTGACACTCCTGCAGGACTGAAGCAGGCAGCTGGGAGCCGGGTCATGTCAGAGACCCCGAATGAGCTCTGATGATGAAAGATTTTTTTTGTTTCTTTAAATAAGTGGACCCTTTTCTCTCATGAAGCCTTCAAACTCACACGTCTCTTCCAGCTAGAAACAGGCGGCGAGAGGCATCCTGCCACCATGCCGTATCTTGCCTTGGCTAGCCACTGTCCACGCAGACGTGACGTTTCCTCCGACAGCCAGCAGCGTCCCCAGGGCAGGACTGTAGACAGGGCTGACACCCGTTTGCCTGACCCGTGACGGCGAGCTGAGGTGCTGGGGGTCCACCTTCCCCAAGTGCTCGTGTCCAGCCAGCCACAGGCCTGTGGCGAGATGCAGGGAGACGGAGTGGGGGAGACGTGTGTAAATCCTTAGATAGAGAGGTACAGGCGCATGTAGTCGGTCCCCGTTCTTTGCGGATTCCGTATGTGCGAATTTGCCTACTTGCTGCAACTTTTTGGAACTTCGGAATCTTCACTGGCAACACTCCCGCAGTGGCCACTCGCAGAGGTAGACAGAGTGGCGACACGCTCCAGCTTCCCCACAAGGGTGCCCCCAGCTGAGGTCAAATAAGGCCACGCTCTGCCTTCTCTTTTCAGGTCTTTTATGGAAAACAAGTGTCTCTTTCATGGTCTGTTTAGTGCCACATTTTCGTGCTTTCCGTGGGGGATTCTGTTGTTTGAAATGGCTGAAGTGCCGTCTCAGGTTCCTAAGAGCAAGAGGCTGTGATGTGCCTCCTGGAGAAAGCTTTGTGCAAGCATGAGTTACAGTGCTGTTGGCTTGCAAGTCCAATGCTAAATGAATCAGCGCGCATTAAACAAGGTGTCTTTCAGCAGAAACATACCGAACAGGGTTATGCAGTGATCTGTCGATGCAAATGTTGCGTGTGACCACAGGCTGGCAGGAACCTAACCCCATATCTATCTAGGAGCAAATGGCTCTGTGTTCCCTAATTTAATCTTCTGGGCGGCCGTGTGGAGCGTGACTGCGGTGACCAATGACAGTCCACTGTGTGAGGCTCACGAGAGCATTTTCCATAGAGTTGTGTATCTGTGCCACCACACTTGGAAACAGTCCGCTGAAGTCGTTTGGGAAACCCTGTGTGACGCAGACTATGCCATCACACAGGTGTGCGTGCCGGGTCGGGGGCGGGAAGGGGGGGTGAGAATGTCGCTGAGAGCCAGGGCACCAGGAGAATGTCACTGACTGATCCCAGTGCCTCCGAAAGGTCGCAGGGAGCCGAGATGGAAGGATGGGGTTTCAGCCCCCCTGCTTCTCGCTCCTCGGGAAAGAAATGGGAACGGCTACCCAGGGAATGAACAAATTCCCACGTGCCCCCCGCCGCCCGGCACGTGATGTCAACCCTCTGAGTTATCATCATCTCCAGTCTGACGGTGAAGAAGAGGCACAGAGAGGTTACCTGCCGCGTGAGAGGACACACAGCTAGCAAGCGATAGAAGTTCGATTCAAGCTCACGCTCCTTTAGGTCCTCTGCTGCCTCCTGTTCCTTCCCGTTCCTCGTCCAGCCGCTCTGTCTCCCACACCCAGGAGGGGAGGCTCTGAGCCAAAGCCCACTTTGAATCTCCGTTGCACCCCCTGTGTGATGGGAGGGCAAGCTACTTTGCCTCAGGCTCTTCATCCTTTAAAATGGAAACACCAAAGCATACTGCCCACTTCAGGGGGCTGTCTGCGAGAGATGGCGTGTGCTAACACTGATGTGTCCTTAGAACTGAGCACTCGATAAGTATCGGCTATCAGTATAATCTCTAATAGTCTTACCGTTCTTAGCCACTGCCTGACTCCCACTCTATTAAACAGTAGAAACGCAGTGTGAGTCACAAACACAAGCCACGTAATCGTAAATTTTCAACTGTATTAAAAAAGGAGAGTAGCCGCATTTAAAAAAGTAGAAACAGGCGAGATGTATTTGATAATATTTATACCATGATGATACAATTTTATAACATGAATGCATTTTATTTAATCCAAAGCATTTAAAATATTTCAATACACGATCAATACAAAAGGCATTGATAAGAGCTTTTACAGTCTTTTTTGGGTAGCGTCGCATAAATGGAATCATACAATATATGCCCGACTTATTTCATTCAGCTAATTGCTTCCGAGATTCAGCCGTGTTGGAACACTGATCTGTAGTTTGTTCCCTTTTATTGCTGAATAGTATCCCATTGTATTACCACACCTTGTCTATCCATTTACCAGTCGAGGGACATTGGGTTGTTCGTGATTTGAAAATATAGATTTATAACCTAATGAAAAGCATTACTATCCATTTACCAGTCGAGGGACATTGGGTTGTTTCCAGTTTTTGACTGTTAAGAATACTGTATGAACAGTTGCCCACAGGTCTCTGTGTTTTCATTTCTCTCCGATAAGTAGCTGGCTGTGGGATTACTGGGTTGTAGAGAGCCAGGTAATGCCTTTTGATATGAATTTTGCTTTGTCTCATTTTAATATTGTTCTCCTTGTGATTTACGGTGCCTGATAGTTCTCTGCCCATTCTTTGTTTTTATACTTCGTTGTCCTTATGTTTTATGTGCTTTGTGAATCAGTGTATAATTGGATTGTGGTTTATTGAAACTCATTCTGAATTTCTTTTGGATTTTAGTCAAGCTTCTAATTGTTTCATCTTACTTAATCCTTTTATATGGAATGTTACGTTTTGTGTTTCCTTGCTGTTTATATATGTTGCCTTTTCCCTTATTAACTCTGGTATGACTTTTAAGATGGCTTATTTTTAACCCTAGTAATGCTTTTCATTAGGTTATAAATCTATATTTTCAAATCACTAAAGATAAGAATAATAAAAAAAAAAGACAGGTGTAAGATCTCTTTTGATAAAATAAAACGTTCATTGCATCTTTCTTCCTTTCTCAACCTGCCTCCTGCCAATTTCAAATGTTAATATAATCTGAAGTTATAGAGTCTGTAATTCTGTATACACTAAGGTTGTCATCGCATAGTTATTTTTACCATGAAATAGTCCTTCGAGCTAAGTTTTTGGCTTTTATATTCAGTTTTTAAACCATACTTCTAACAGCCATTTATACTTAGTTCCTTAAGTGATGCGATGTCATTGTTCTCCGACCCTTCTGTGTTCTGGGACGTTCCCGTCCTCACGTTCCTTCTCGATTTTAGCTGTCCAGACTATGTCTCCGAAACATTTGCTCAGTAAAGGCATATGAGCGGTGTATTTTCTGAGATCTTAAGTATCTGAGAAGGTTTTTGTATTTTCATTGACCGCCCTACTAAATTGCCCGGGCAGGAAACTTTCTTGTCACGGTGAGGTCTCCTCCAGGAACTATGCAGCCGCTGCCTTTGGTGGGATGGGGGCGTGGCCTGAGGTCGGCCTGACCTCCGTTCCTTTGAACGCAGGTCACCTGTTGCTTCACCGTCAAGGGCCTAACCACCTGGCTGTCCAAGGATTCTGTCAATACATTTCATGTTGTCAGTGATCACTGAGCAGAGGCATCTCCTGGCATCCCCAGACAGAGCCAGTTAGCTCAGTATGTTGGTTTTATTTGGGAGAAAAGAAAAACAAAACAAAACAAAACAAAACTGAGAATGTACCCTAGGAAAATGGAATCCAAAGCTATCTCAATGAAGGAGGACCAGAGGCAGATTTTTCCTTTGCAGGAAAATCTTATTAGAAATATTTTTAATAGTTGAGGTTTAAAATGTTATCTTCTAAATGAGCCTCCCCAGTGGACTTTCAACTCTACGAGGTTGGGGACCTTGGCCGTCTCGTTCAGTCTTGACCTCCCAGACCTTCATGGGGCCGTGTCAACGAAACTGGGTTATTTCTGACTTTGATATTTCCGATCCTTTTATTCTTTTTTTTTTTTTTTTTTCTGCCATGAAACTAAAGCTCTTTCATTCTCCAGTGAAAATGGCTCTGTGCACAAGTTCCTGGCATCCACCCAAGCAAAAAGCTTTCTGTGAACACGTGGCCTTTCGAATGAAAGCCAGTGATCTTTAGAGTTCTTAATTACCCAAACCACCAACTCATCTAAGCCCTGGCCCGAACGCCGAAGGGGAGCGTTTGGATGCCGGTTTAAGTCTTAGCATCTGTTCCATATTCAGACCTCAGAGTACGGGAATGTGCACGTCTCCATTTCAGTGGAAAGTCATCTTTCTGTTCCCACGATAGAACTTTTATGTGCCTTAGACTTTTCTCACTGGCATCGACTTAATAATTACCTAGGGGTTTGCCTTTTGACAGTGTATGCGAATGATTCTAGGTTCATAGACCAAAAGGAACTCTCCAGTCATGAATGCATTCATGTGTGAAAGCTGCTCCTTAGATGTCAAACTTTCCGTGTGTCATCGTCATCCTCTGGTTCAGAGGTCAGCCAACTGTGGCCCTTGGGCCAAAGCTTGTGTTTGTGACGAAAGCCTAAAATCTTGGCTGTCCGGTCCTTTACAGGAAAACTTTGCCAACCTCTGATCAACACTCAGAATAAGCCGTCCCCAAGTCCCCTGTCTACTGTCTCTATCTCTTCTCTACCCCTGTCCATTGTCGGTTAAGAAATCCGTGTGCCGTTCTCTGATGTCATGGGACTGTCTAATATGATTTCAGACCAGCTACTTCACCTTTCTGAGATGCAGGTGCCTCATCTGCAAAAAAGGGTGATATAATAAAGATTTTGGTGTTAGGCGTTGCACCAAGTGAGCTTACGTAAAGAAAACACCTAGCATTATGTCTGGCAGTAAGCAGGCCCGTAGTTTCTATTTTCCTTCCTTCTTTCTACTTCTTCCCCAAAGACTATGACCATTTCTCCAAGAAAAAAAAAATTAAATTGCACTGCAGCGTAGGAGGTAACTTACTATAAGACAGCCTGGTTTAAAATCACTGCTCTGCTGCTTACTAGCTATGTAACTTTGACCAAGATACTCGATCCCATTAAACCTCCTCCAAAAACAGTGATAATAATCGTACCTATCTCCTAGTATTTTTGTGAATATTCAGTGAGAATGCCTGTCACGCACTTAGCATAATGCCTCGCACCCAGTGTAGCCTAACGAAACGATGGCATCTATTATTTTCATCATCAGTACTATCATTATTATTTTATTACCGAGGGTGTAAACTGTTGGTGAGAATCATGGCATTCATCATCTCTACCCACATTTGTCAGCCAAACCTCAGACGCGGAGCTCCACATTAGCCAACAAAATATGAGTCCTCCTGGGGAAAATGAATTTGGAGTTTCACCTTTTACATGTGGGGCCCTAAAAACACTTCTAAGGGAAAAGCAGCTTGGGAGGCTGGATTCGCACGGTTCTTTTAGATCCACTGATTTTCTTCAGCCTCTCTGGCTTCAGTCTCAGCCGGTCCTCTCAGCCCTCGCTGTACACAAGTGACTTGAGTTCCCGAATCGTTCTCTGAGGCCACCTGGTGTGGGGAGGGGACACTGTGCTCAGATGGAGCTGCCCAAGTAGCATTCATTCATTCCTTGGTCGGTTCATGCATTCATTCACTCTCTCATTCAACATTTATTTTCCTGATCTGGCCATAGAGATATCAAGGAAAATTAATTATTATTAGCCCGGCCCTTGCTGGGCTCATCATCTTGGGCCCCCATGTTGAGCGTCTATTGGAGAGGCGATGACTTGGAAGCTGGGAACCCAGAGCGTTTCAAAGTAATTCACTTTAAGATGGTGAGTGAATTAACAGAGCGATGGAGGGCAGATGGGGCACCAGGCTGAGTAAGGGTGGAGCTTTGGTCTATGTGAAGTTTCTAGGCTCGTTTCTGTTTCGAGTGGGTCCTTTCGAAACACGAGCCCTTGGCTATCTGTCCGTATGGCTCAGGGGTCCTTGGGCAAGAGCTGTTTTTAAAAAGGCTGCCTCCCTTGGCGGTTCTCCCTCCCCTCCTGTGGCCGTTGTAGAGCACGGAGCAGGCTGGATCCGCTGCGACGTGACTGACTTTCGTCTGGCGCCCCCCAACCCTTGAACAAACACGACCCCAGGAACCGCCGCTTTGCTGTTTAAACACGTGCTGAACAAAGGCGGTCGGCTGACTTTCCCAGGCCTGGGAGAGAGGACCGTGCATGGCAGCCCCTAAGAAGGAGGTGCCCCCGCTCTGTCCTCAGGTCCAGGTGGCCGTAACCCAAATCACAGACACTGGCGTGACCCTTTACGGAACAGCGGGTCCCACTGGGGTGGACGTGCCTGGCAGCTGTGCCTCTCTTGTCAAACTCTGGCCCGGGAGGGCCAAAAATAGATGGTCGTGGGACCAGTGTGTGTCCAGGAAGTGGTGTGAGCGGCTGCCTTTCTGTTAGGGAGAATGAGCCAGCATTCTTCAGGGGGACAGGCAGCCCCAGAGGGTAGAGACCAGGGCAGCGGCTGGGCTGGGGTGGGATGCTTCAGATGCCAGGGTTCCTGTCCCACCAGCCAGGCCCTCTCCTCCCTTCCTCTCCTAGCTCTGTCTGCCTATCCCTTCCTACTCTTTCATGTGAAAGGCTACTGCTGAACACACTACGCCCTTTATGCTCCGGCCGAGGGGTCCTCAACCCCCGAGCCATGGACTGGTATCAGTCCCTGGCTTCTTAGGAACCGGGCCACACAGCAGGAGGTGAGTAGCAGGCTAGCAAGCTAAGCGTCATCTGTGTCTGCAGCCGCTCCCCAGCGCTAGCATCACGGCCTCAGCTCCACCTCAGATCATCAGGCATTAATTCTCATTGGAGCACCGGTCCCTGGTGCCAGAAAGATGGGAGACCGCGGCTGCAGCCCAGCCAGACTCCTTGGTGTTTCCCAAATGTGTCCCTGCTCTCCTCCCTCATGGCTGTTGCTCTAGCCGTGACCCCCGTGCAGTACGTCCTACCCGTGGATATCTAGCAAGGACCAGCTCACATGCCGCGTCCTCCCTGTGTAAGACCATCATGGGACTTCTCATTCAAACTGGGACTCTCAGAACAACATGCACACACCAGAGCTGCCTGGACACAGTAGATCGTGAGGCCACCCTCTCCAAAAAGCCTGCACGAAGAAAAATGAAAGGAATGGGCCCTTCCCTTTTGGGGCTACCTCAGTTCTTTTCTGGTAAAATCATTGCAGCAGACGCCACAGGGCTGCAGACTGTGACATCAGCGTAAACGCTTAGTGCCCGCCACAGGTTCTCACCTCCCCGAGGACTGTCACCCCTCCCACTGCACGGCCCCGGCCCGGCCTAAGCACCGTGTTCATATGTATTCAGAGCAGCTGCCGGCTCGAGCACGTTCTGGTGCTGTGTGCCAGGCGCCGAGCTGCGTGCTCCACGTGCCTCGCTGTACCCCCGGCACTGTTCGCCCAAGTTGTGTGCATCAGCGCAAAGGGGGGCAAGCCCACAGCCCACAGCCCCGGAGCCTTGGCACGCCAGGCACGGACCGTGAACAGCCGGCAGCCCGGGCCGGGCAGCTGCCATAGGCGGTCCCGCCAGATGCGTGGCAGGAAGAGTCGATGGCTGCCAGAGAGGGCCCACCCACGGGTCCGGCCAAGCACACATTCCTCGGGGCAGGAAGCCGACGGTGGGCCTTGCTTTGCATCAGTGGATTCCTTAGCAAGCAGAAGAGGCCCCCAGCTGTAACTTAGCCCACGCGGGCGGGCCCGTGTCGGTCGCAGCTTCGTAGTCTGGCCTTGGCACGGAGGAAGTCGCCCTGTGAGAAACAGTTACGGGAAAGACAATCCCACACTTTCTTTTAAGAGCCCTGTTGAAGTTCCAGTTAAGGGTTCATGGAATTAATCGTCCCCGCCTCGAGCCGTGATTTTCGAGCTTTCAATTTCTTTTTCAGTGAGGGCATCCTTTGTTCGAACAAAACCTTAGGCAGACGTCCAGAGTGGAAAACGACGTGTAGCGGGTGCCGTTTTGGGTGAAGGAGGCGATGGGGCTGGAAGTGGAGTGAGCTCCATTCAGCTCCTTCCTCGGAGCTTCCGAGACAGCGGCGTGGAGGGAACGTCCGAGAAGCACGCCCGGCCAGGGCCGCGGACTTCACGGGGCACAGGGGAAGAGTGGCGGGAAGATAAGGATTGCCCGTGGACCCTCCAGGATGTGGTTCGGGAACGCTGGCGGGCAGAGGCTCCCAAAGCCACACACCTATATGCGAAAGGCAGAGCCGTGAGTTTCTGCCCAAGCCCATGCTTTCCGCCCGACACCCTGCAGACGTGGCTTACCTGCCGCAGCCCTACGCCAGACGCACGGGAATGCGAGGGTCCTTTCCTTGAACAGAACGGCATCGTCTGCTCGGGTCTGTGAGAGCCGCAGGAAAGAACGGACCTCATCCGAAGTACAGTGCCCTCTCCTTACGTCCCCTTGACGTACATTCTCCAGGCCGGGAACGGGGCTCGTCAGAAATAGCAGTCACATTTTGACAAGTTCCCATTTCGCAAGATGCACCTGACCTTTTTTGCTGGTGGGATCGGGAACCCGAGCACGCATCCCGTGCCAAGCCCGGTCTCGCGTGCCGTGCATTCCCTCTCATTTGCGTGGCATCCTCGTTTCAGAAAGGTCGTCCCAGTGCAGGATTTGCATCGTGCAGCCCTGCTGTGTTTCCCCCACGTCCTTCTGGAAGCGTGACCCTAAAACTCGTGGGGCAGGGGCTCTGTGTTTCAGAGACATTCTCTTCGGCTGCCCCTGTGCGGACGGCCACTGGGAGTCTGTACCCTTCCTCCTCATCCTTGGTCTGGATTAATGGGAAAGCTGAGCCAGGCAAGGAGGTCTCTGTCCAATTCCAACTTCATCTTTAATTGATGCCCTTGGACTGAAAGCTGAAACCTGTCACAAGGAAGCGTGAGGCTGAATGTCCCCCCGCCAAGCACATTTTTAAAAAGTAAGTTACTTATTTCTTTCTGGAGGCGGTAAAAGCATATTTGCTTGGCATGGGGAGGCCGTGGGGACTGTGACTTTGTGAAAATCAAGGCTTAATCTTGGTGACCAAAAGCAATAGAAGAGCATTGACAGACGTGAGCGTGAGATCAACACGAAGTGCGCCGTGGCGGCCGGCGCCGGGGGGAGGAGAGCTGGAGTTCGTCTCTGGTTTTCTGTCCTGTCATTCGCTCCCCAACCGGCACTGCATTCCTGAGTCCTAACGCTGCTAACTCGGGTCCGGACGCCGCCGTGTGTGTCATGTCGTGAGTCCGTCTGTGGTAAGCAGGCTAATACAGCAGGCTGGACAACGAAGACGGTGGCCGTGAGATGGGGTAGGAGGGGGCGCCGTGCCTGGTCACGTGGTTTCCCAGCTGAGCAGCTGCACCTCTGACTCTCTCTGCCCACCAAACAAGGTTCTGTTTATCCAGGCGGAGGCGGGCTGTAGGGTCAGATTTGCACTCGGTTATTTGCCCTGCAAAGGCGGGGTGGGTGCTTTCATTTTCGCATGCCAGGCTCGAGCCTCGAGCTGGGGGGACTCTCCAATCTGTTGACTTTTCCAGGGGCAGTGATGGGAACCCAGCTCCGAGACATAAACCCTTTTTCTAGACTATTTCTGAAGCTTCAAAGGGAGATATACATTATGTCTGATAACCTACCAGAAAAAAAAGTACAGAAAAAAAATGAATATTTATATAAGCGGATTTCCTGGACGATACAACTGTCTTTCTTATTGGAGATTTATAAGTTAATTTTAAAAGTCCAGAATTCCCACAGTCTAGCTACCTCTGTGCCTTTTTCCTGAGAGATAACATGGTATATTACGTGCCTGCATGTAGAGAAGGGTTTTCTAATGTTTTTGCTTCAACCTGATCAATGAAAGTTTCTATTAAGTATCAATAATACTTCATATTCATATATAAATTTGGTATTTGTATTTCTTTGTTAATACAGAATGTAAATTATAAAATAGGCAAAAATGTACATAAAAGGAAATAAAGATGAAATCATGAGTATTTTATCAAGACCTGAAATACTCAAGATGTAAAACTATGTCTCAAGACATCACTTAAGCTGATGTTTATTATTTATGATTTTGAGTATAAATTCAGCTTTCAAATTATTTTCTCCACAATTTTGCATTTTTTTGCTGAATGTTTTCACTGTTTTTAACCTTGTGAAATGGCGGACAAAAGCTTTCACTCGGGGAACAAGAGGCCCTGCTTTTTTTTTTTTCTTTTTTTTCGGTGTTTACTTCTGTTTGTATTATTGTCATCTTCAATCCACGCTTTCTTTGCAGGAATCATTTTTTTTAAGTGACCTTTTTTTCCCCCCCTAATCGAAGCTTGTCCCTCACGTTATACGTGTACAGCTTGACGGATGTTCAAAAAATATACACACCCACATCGCCACCTCCCAGGTCAGGAAGGGGGGGCCATTCCGGAAGCGGCCCTCGTGGTTCCCGCGTCCTTCCTAGAATAACCGCTGTCCTGACACCTCTTACTTTGTATCACTTTACTCGACTTTGAACTTTGTATCAAGGAAATGATCGTGTGTGTGCGTGTGTGCGCGCGCGCGCGCACTCTCTCACGCCTGGCTTCTTTCGCCCCGCACCCCGTTTGTGGAGTTCACCCACGGTGGTCGTGTGTGCTTGTGGTTAGTTCGCTCTGCGGGGGTCGAGCATCCCGTTGTAGGGCCGGGTCGTTATGCATGTCGGTGGACACTCACATGGTGTCTAGTTTGGGACTGTCGTGAATTATGCCTCTGGGGGCATCGTTGTGCCTGGGTTTTTGGTGAAGGGATTCACAACGGGTCCTTGAATAACGTCATTTTGTTTTATCATCGATGATCGTCTGTGTGGTGTCTGCACACTCCTCCGACGTCTGTGTGCATTTTCTCCGGATGTTCTGCTTCCCGCCCACATCCAGAGGTGTGCCCGTGGGGATCTGCCTTGTCCCCGTCCGGGTGAGTGTGAGTGTGCATGGGAGTGTGCCCTGTGATGGAGGGACGTCCTGTCCAGGGGAGGTGCCCGCTCTGTGCCCTGAGCTGCCGGCATGGGCTTCGGCTGCCTCGACTCTGAACCAGAATAAGTGGGTTGACAAATAACGATTTCACTCGCTTTATTTCATCCTTCGTAAATGTATGTCTCGCTCACATTGATTTCCATGATTAACATTAGACGTGTTTTGGGTCTTTATTGAGAAGTTTGGTGATGTTTTTGTGACCGGAAATACGCCATGGGAGCTTAACTCTTGTTTCTCTCAGTTAGCCTACAGTCAGATTGGTTTATTGATACGCCATTTCGCTCCAAGTTGCCGATTCCAAGACCCTGTCGATGGCGTTACAGGAGGACTTCCTGTGTGTGTCTCCGTGGGCTGCATAGCTAGGGAGTGGGTTGCGGGTTTGTAAGGTATCTTCTTATTTGGTAGATGCCGCCCAGAGGTTCCCCAGAGAGGTTGGACCGTCATTCCCCCATGAGCCGGGGACGGAGGAAGCGTTCCACATCTTCACAAACCCTTGGTGTTGTTGCCTTTTTAACTTTGTTCTGGTGGGTGCTGTCAGCACTGCTTGAGCCAGACAAGTGGTCCCCTAGGCCCTGTGCTTTAGGGCTCCGCTCTAGTGCCCTCAGAAGTCCGAGGGGTCTAGAGGGCTACCACCTAGAGTCCTAGGTATTAGGGACTCCACGGGGCCATTCTCTGTTGGAAAAGCAGGCCCTACAAGTGGCCTTGTGGCCTTGGGCACAGGGAACTCCATGGCCCCAGCATCTAATTCTTTGTTTTATGCACGTAGGCAGGTGCTGCAGGAAGGACAGGAATGGGCCTGCCTGTTCTTCCGAATACCCTAGAGCCACGTGTGTAGCGGCTGCTGTATTAACTCATTCGTGCAACGTGGGATTTGTTGAGCTCCCGTTATGTGTTGGGTGAGGGGTGGCTGTTCCAGGCTCTGGGGATACAGTGGTGAACAAGACAAGCTTCCTGCTCTCTTTGAATCTGTGTCATTGATGGGATGTTGTTAGTAACAATAATAATCGTACCACCCATAGTCGACACAGCTCAAATGACAACGTGACGCGTGACTTACTCTTGAGCACTCAGAAAAGTAGTAGTGACCCTGACTCTGAGAAGATGTCATCAGTGGCAGGTACAGCAGGTATTTAAAGCACCGCTGGAGGCATTCTGCTGGCCATGCTGGGCGGATAGGGGAGGGGGTTGGCAGGGAGAGGTTACGGGGACCCATTCAGGAACACTTGTTGTAAATCGAATTTGGCTCCAAAGCCCATTTCTGGGCTGCTGTTGGTGACCTGGCCGATAATTGTTTCATATTTACAGAGTTTGAGTTTTCTGGGGACCAGTGAGGAAGGAGATGTAGATTTAAAAGATGGCTGGGTTGGGAAGCCTGGCATCATCAGTCAAGTAGCAACTGAAAAAAAATAAATTGATACGTTAACTTTCGAACATAAAGTTAAAATTTGAGAAATTAAAAATCAGGCGAGCTACAGGGAAATGTTACTCCATGGGATGGTTCCTACTTCCTGAGTTTGTTTTTTTTTTAATTTGGCGTTTCTAACGAATTGCCGGGTGTTCCTGCTGGCCCAGGAAGCCCACTCTGAGAACCACGGGTCTATTTCATACATTAACCATTATCAGTAACACAACAGCTTCACGCTTGAGTTTCCCATGGTTAATGCAAGGTTAGGCCATAAATCCTATAATAAAGAAAAAGATAAGGTACAGTCTAATCTTATATCCTGGGGACAAGAATTAGGGGGAAAAAGCATTTACTATGAGTACGGTTTTCATCACTGCCTTAGGCTGACCTTGCTGTCTTTGCCTAGGTCACGCAGTTACTTTGTGTTTCCCTGTGGGATATTAAAATCAGGCTCTCAGTAATGGGGTCTTTCTCCATCAGTTTATATTCTGACATTGCCCATCTGCAGAAGCTTCCAGAACCAGCACTCATAGTTTCCCAGACCCACGCATTGCTGTTCATTCCTCTCCTCGCTGCCTTTTATAAACCCTTCCCCCCGCATTCCCTGACGGTGAGTTTTAATTCTTCCTCACGGACCCTGTTCAGCTACCACCTCCTGAATAGGCTGTTCCCTCCTGGCTTCTCCGTCGTCCTCACTCTGTGCCTTAAATGAACTCCTGCTGCAGCACTTATCATATTATACATAATTTGTAGTGTGTGCAGTCCCCTCCCTATTGTGCGAGGTAGCCACAGGCATGAGACACAGCTTCTGCAGTGCTGTGGCCCCAACCCCAGCCTACACCTCGCAGTCTACAGACTGTACAATTGGATGGTTTCATGACAACATCCCCAGTTTCTCGGTCTATAAAAATGAACAGAATGAAATCATAACCAATAAATGGAATGCAGAGAGTTCAAATAACTGGTATTATTTGGAAAAGAATTGCAGAGTCATGGTCCAGATAGGATGATGATGAGAAGTCTCGAAATTTCCATTATGCTGCTCCCATCACATTGCTAGACCTCTGCTCATATTAATCGTTTCATGGAGGAACCAAACTGTTATTTATCTACTAATGAAAAGCAATTTGCCGATACCAGCTCAGGGACATGAATGAATGTCACCGAGCAGTTATCCGTAAGCATCCATAATCTCTTTTATATTTTGGTCACAGGGATAGATTATCAAACGAATAAGAGGACCAGTGTCTGAATCCTTGGCTCCAACACCGTCACTTGGGGAAATATTTGCTGAGATAGTAAAAAAAGATTATGAGAATGAAAATTTCTTCCATTTATGTAGAAAAAGAGTAGCTGCAGAATCATAATCATCTATAGCAGCGTCCAGGCTTTTTGGCACCAGGGACCGGGGCTCTTATGAGAATCTAACGCCCGATGATCTGAGGCGGAGCTGAGGCGGTGATGCTGGCGCTGGGGAGCAGCTGCAGATACGGATGAAGCTTTGTTCCCTTGCCCACTGCTCACCTCCTGCTGTGTAGCCCGGTTCCTAACAGGCCACAGACCAGTACTAGAGGGTCTAGGATCTCAGGTCTTATACATATTTTCAGTTGCAATGCTTATCACTTCTATGTTACACATACCATAGATTTTAAAAATCACAGGGGTGGGGAGGCAGTGAGTTGAGTTGAGGAAATGGGCAGTTTCTTTGGACACAAATGTCGAGTGTGGGGCTATTCACAGTGTGGGCGTGGGAAGGCAGAGTCTGTTTTAAAGAAATCGTGGCTTGCTAGAGTTTCATGATATTGCTTTGATAAATTTTGCCTTTTTTTCTAATTCAACTTTGCCAAGTCAGAGCAGTAGCTTTTATTGCCAGAGTGGCAGTCTGTCCAAGGACGAGCGCGGTTAAGTGCCCACTGCTGGCACCGCCCCCCACCCCCAGCCCTGCTCCGGGAAGCTTAGTTTCCTACAGGCCACTCTCTCCGAGTACCTCCTCCTGTCAGTGTTGGGGATCAATAGGACCTGGTGGGCAGTGGAAAACTGGAGGGCAGTGCCCCATCCAAAAAGGACATCGCCTGGCCATACTTGCTATGTAGGAATGTGGGCTCAATGTTACCAGATGTATTTTCAAAGAGAGTGTGGAATCCATTTGTTTATTTTTGATCACCTGGTTTTATAAGTGTTAGCTATTGTTTGAAATTAAAACCACCCTTTGGGCTAGTACTGTATATATAGCTCATGCAAACTGTGTCTCTGAGTCCCGTGTGGACCTCAGCTGACAGTTTGCCATCGCTAACTTAGAGCATCGAGCCCAGCAACGTCCAATAGGTATATGCAAGCCATTACATGTGGCTTAAAATGCCCTAGTAACCAACCACCTTTCAAAAAGTAAAAAGGAATAGGTGAAATTAATTTTAAAAATATATTTAATTTAACCCAATATTTCCAAAACTTTTCAACGTGTAATCCATAGATGTTTTACATTCTGTTTTGCACACTAAGTCTTTGAAATCCAGTGCGTGCTTTATGCTTATGGCATAAATCAGTAGCTAACGGTTGCTGTATTGGACATCGCAGCTCTGGATGGTAAAGAACAAGAATTAATTACATTAGTTCTTTAATTACATTAATTAAAATAAGATGAGATTTTATTCATTATGCTTGTGTAGCACTAGAGAGTTTGAATTTGGGATAAAACAAAGTAGAAGGTAATGACTCTGAGATTGATGAGTCCAAAAAACGACACCAAGAACCGCATAGAAAAAATTTCAGGGGCGGCACCGGTGGTAAATGACGGACTTTCTTAAGCCCCTCATGCACGGCTGGCCGGAGTTCTTTAAAGGCCTTTCCTGTTTGGAGCTTTGTCTGTCACACAGGAGATCACAGTGGAAGTTCTCATTCACACTTGGAGGCGGGGTTCCACTATGGAGTTTATTCTGCTGTTGCCCTTTTTAAATGTCATGTGTCCTTAAGCATTTAAAGCAAAATGAGCGTCAAAGAAGAGGGTGTAACATGGAGAAGAACATTCTGAATTCAGTGATGACTTCATCAGGCAATTGAGACTTAGCAAATATCCTCACTGCTAAAGACAAGTATCCCCACTCCATATTTACCTGCTTTTACTGCACATTCTGATGGCGGGGGGTGGGAGGGAGGGTCCTGGGCGCCACTTGAGCATCGTGGAAGATGCTCATCGTCGGTGCTTTTAAGGCCCCAGTGGTCGCATCTCTGGGAGTCAGGGCAGTTGTGCTGTTGAGCGTATGTATCACCCTGGGTTGAACTGCCACCATGATCGGAAAGACTGTCTTAGGGCTGAGTGGATTGCCATTACCGAGACATGTCCCCATGTCTAAAGTCTCTGGCATGCATCTGATGTGAGACAGCTGCCAAAAAGCAAGAGTCCCAGAGACCCCCGAAGGGCATCCCGGCCCCTCAGCGACGTGGTCACTTCCCCGGTCATTAGGTCCTCCTTCCCTGGCCTGCTCCTGGGCTCACGGGCAGTGGGCAGCCTCCCCAGGTGTCAGCCAGGCTTATCTCCTGAGTCCAGCTTTGCCGGGGGTAGGGGGGGAGGTAGTAAAGAGGAAGCAGATAGTCTGCCTTTCTGCAAGGAGGAACTTTCTCACAATTGTCTCGGACACATAGCAGTGCCTGCATGATTCCATTAGAGCAGACATTTCAACCAAGGTCTAGCATTTCAGTCTGGTTTGTTTTGCGTCTTCTGGCTTCAGAGGAAGTATTTCATTCGGATGGACTTGGAAGAAGGAGAAAGTGACATAAGGCTTTCGGTTGGAGGTTACCACTCCAAACACTTTTACGCGAAGATGAAATTCGAGAACGAATTTATGGAGATAATGATTTAGAGTTGAAATCGAGAAGAAATAGTTCCTTCCTTGAATGACTTAGAAAGCAGGTAGTAAAAGGACAGAGAGCTAAAATGGAACTTGGCCGGATGACATGCGCATCTTCTCTTTACATCTGTCCGTCCGTTCTTCTGATAATTGTGTGTCGATTATCTCACTATATGCCAGGCATTGAGAATGCAAGAACTACTAAGAGCCCATCCCTTTCTTTATGTAATAGGTCTGGTCCTGTGGTAGCCAGCCTACAAATTGGCCTGCAGTCATCATCCTGGCCTCCTAGTATTCATACCCTTCACCAGCCCCGTCCCACTGTGAATTAAGGCTGACCTGTGTAACCAGTAGGATAATGCAGACATGACACATGGTCTCCAAGGCTAGGTCATAAAAGACGTCGCTGCTTTCACCATGTTCTCTTGGATCGCTTGCTCTAGGGGGATGCTGGTTGTGTGTGGTAAGGACACTCCCATGTGCCACCATCCCGTACTGATCTGCCAGCCCTGTGAATAAGTCATCTTGGAAGCAGATCTTCCCACTCCAGTCAAGCCTTCAGATGCCTGCTACCTTGACTGATGCCTTGACTGCTGCCAGAACCCAGACCACAAGCCAGACCACTCGAATTCCTAACCTATACTTGTGTGAGATGATAAATGTTTATTATGTTAAACCTCTAAGTTTCAAGGTAATTTGTTATGCAGCAGAAGATAACTAATACATATCCCTTACTATGTGCCAGGCACTGTTTTAAGACCTTTACAGATATTAACCTGTTAATCTTCATAACAACCCTTTGAAATAGGCACTGTTGCTGTTCTCATCTTATACATGTGGAAACTGAGGCCTAGAGATGTGTCAATGACTTTCCCAAAGTCACAGAATTTATAAAAGGCGGAACTAGCATTTGAGTTAAGCAGTCTGGCCAGACTTCACATTCTGTTGTTGCGTTACTCAGACGATTCATGGAGTGCAGGGTTACGATCCAGAAGAAGAGTGAACTGGGTTCTGCATCCAGCTCTGTCACTATCTGGGATTTGGGAGGTTCTTGGATAAATCACTTCTGAGCTTCCATCCACTCATCTGTACAGCCAGAATAATACCAGGTCCCATTTGGGGATGTTTTGAGGGTTAAATAAGATAAGTCATGGACATCCTTTAGCTGAAGGAGCAGTCAGTACACCTGAGTTCTTCCTTGCTAGATATCGTTCATTTACCACCCACAAGAGGGGCACCTGGTCATCTGGAAGGTGACGCTCTCTGCCCAGGCTCCTGCAGCCTTGGGTGGTACGCGGATGCTGCCTGTCCTCTGAGCCAAGCAGGGTGCCTGGTATCCCAGGCTGGGTGCTCACAGTTCTCTAAGGAGACTCCCATCTGAGACTCAGCCTAGAGTCCCCATCAGCTTCTTGGGCATCCCTTGACCTTCATTGTTCAGTAGCAGGCTAACAACAATGAGCCGTTTCCTGTGCTTAATTATGTTATTCACAGTAGTCTGCAGAGTGGGCGGTTTGGACCGCCACCCACTAATTTACGAAGTAGTTGGAAAGACAAAAATAAAACAAAGAAAGGAGAGTGGCTCTGCTGGCTCCGTGAGGTCTGCGTTGTGAAGTCAGAGGTGATTTCGTTGGGGGCGCCTGGAAGTTTAGGGGGCAGCACGGTCCGCCGTGCAAAGCACAAGGCGCGGAAGTCACACAGACCCGTTCTCATCACCTTCTGGTGTGAGACTTCAGACAAGTTACTTAACCTCTGCGAGGTTTGATTCTGAGTAGAAGATGAGGTTAAGGATGCCATTCTCATTCATTCCTTGTGAGTACGACGCATCAGTACCCTTTCCTTTCTCTTCATAATGATTATTTTCGATACTTAGTGTTTTGGATAGGTAGTTTGGGATAGGCAGCTAATGATTAGCAGTTCAAGTTCACATAAGAATTTCTACCCCAAAAGGAAATGTAGGGATCATTTTAGGCCGAAACAGTGTTGAGGCATTCCAGCCAGCAGCCATAGAGGAGTTGCAAATGTGGGTGGTCCTTGGAGAAGCCCAGTGGGAGGCCAGACTTCAGCCCTGGATGCTTAGACCTAGCTTGGCTGAAGGATTGGACAGTTAGTCTTTTTTCAAGTCTATGTTTCTGACCTTGGAAGAAAAAAGTAGCTTCGTACCCTGAAATCCTTTCTTTAAAAATTTTGTCTATGTCAGTTTACATAAGGTATAAAGGAGGGGAAAAAAAAGCTTTCTGTAAAGTGTAAGATGTATTCACGATTAACACAAAACAAGGGAAAACAAAGCAGAAAAGTCTTAGCAATTTAGAGATAGAAGGGAACTTCCTTATTCTGATAAAGGATGTCTGAAAAACAAACAAACAAACCCAGCTCTGTTGAGCATCACACTTAATAGTGAAACGAGGAATTTAAGGGTGCTGTTTCACCCCTTTCATTCACTATCATACTTGGTGTTCTAGCCGTTCAATAAGACACGAAAAAGGGGACATCAAATTAGAAAAAAATATAGTCTATATTTGCAGATGATATCAATGTAAAAAAATAAGAGACTCTATAAACTATTAGTAATAGTTTGTTGGATACAAGATCTATGTACAAAAATTAATAGCATTCCTTTAGAGAAGCAAAAACCAAGCTCAAAAGAAAAAAGGTTTTAAAAAATGAATATTTACATTAGCAACAAGAACTGTAAAGTACAAAAATAAGCAAGGCCTTAATGGAGCATATTATAAAACTATTGGCGGTCATAAAAGACTTTTAAACAAAAGGCAAAGTATACCATGTTCATGGATGGAATGACTCAGTATCATAAAGATATTATTTCTCCCAAATTTAATCTGTAATTCAGTGCCATCGCAATGAAAAATGTGTGTGTGTGTAACTATACAAGATAACCCTAAAAGTCATGTGAAAAAGTAATTGATTAAGAATAATTAACATAGTTTTGTGTAAGGGGATTATATGGGGAAGGATATTGCCCTAGTAGTTATCTAGATTATAAATTGTAATAAGTCAAATGTAATAGTGGCACAGGAATATTGAAATATATACCATTTAAACTGACTGGTGTTCCCAGAAGCCAGTCCCTACATGTGTGGAGCCAGTCCCTACATAGATGAGAACAGTGATATCACAGCAAGTGAGGAATAACTGTTTATTCAGTGAATGATGATTCGATGGCAAATCAAAAAGGAATACAAATCAGATCCTTACTTCACATCATACGAAGAAAGGTTGATGACAGTTTTGTCAATTAAAAAAGATGATTGAAGTTATAAATATGAAAAGCCAAAAGTGTATAACTTTTTGGAGGAAAAGAACAAACCCTAATGCCATCGCAATGAAAAAGTTACATTACAGTTACATTTGGTTACATTACAGTTAAAACCTTCTTATTAGGGCACCATAAACTAAGTTAAAAGGCAAGTCACAGAATTCGAAACTATCTGCTACACATAATCAATAAGAATTAGTATCTGGAATATTTAAAGAATTAGTACAAGTCAGTAAGATAAAAGAATATGCCAAAGAAAAATGGATACAGGATGGGAACAAGGAGAAATCAGAGGCAAGAAGATTCTGTGGATTATAAGCATGAGAAATATTGAATCAATACTGATTCAAACTCCCTAGTAGTCAGGGAGATTCAAATGAGAACAATACAGTGACATATCTTCTCACACGTCTCAGATTGCCAAAAATTAAAAACCTGACCACACCAAGGGTTGGCAAAATGTGGGGATTTTTATACGGTGCCACTGGGAATGAAAATTGGTAAAATTACTCTGGGGAAAACTTTTAGCTTTTTCACATCTACAGATGTACTCCAGAGACAATCCAGCATAAATGCATGAGGAAACATGTTTATATAAGAATGTTCACTGCGGCATTGTTCCCAGGAGTGAGAGACCAATGGAATGTCTATCATTTAGAGAAGGGATAAGTGAAGTCTTCTTTATGTATAAGAGAGAATACTATGTAATAATTGAATGAATGTATGAGATAAACCCGGGTAACTTAATGTTGAGTCAGAAAGGAAGCTGCAGTGAAGTAGTCTTCCATTCGTGTCACTTTAGAAGAAAAGCACAAAGTAGAACTTTACATCGTTCGTGGTAACAGATATGTACCAAAATTATGAAAGCATGAGAAAGACGTGAAAAAGTTCTGAAGAGCAGTGTCCTCCAGGAAGAAAAGGAAGGGGCGTCGGATTGAGCTGGAGTGAGAAGGAGGCTTCAACTCTGTACTGTTTGATTTCTTAAAACAAACAAACAAACAAACACAAACAAACAGACGCGAGAATCAGAACGAAAAAGAGAGACTTGAAGTCAGTAGTACAGAATGATAACGTATTAAATTTAAGCTCGGTGATGGTAATACGTTTTCTAGATTCGTAGGCTTTAAAATCCTTCAGTGAAGCACCAGCCGTCAGCGCCGTTCAGGTTTGTGAGAAGGAGCTACGTGGAAGTGAGCCCCACCCCCCTTAGGTGTGCCCCTGTGCACAGGTAGGTGTTTGGGGCACAGGCGCCTCTGTCCATGCCCGTGTGTGCACACACTTGTCTCCATCTCGTGCTCAGCTGACGTTGCCTTGGCAACTTGGGATGCCCTGCCGGCTGCTGAATCTGGGGTAGGTGAATGGATCTGCTCATTGGCTGTTCATTTCCCTTCGGAGAATACGAGGAACAAGGCTGATCAGTCTGTCCGTCTTTGTCCTCTGTCTTATAAATATGTGATTCACCTTGTCATGATCATCTTTTGGCTCTTCCTCCCCACCTCATATATCTCATTTTCAGCCATTCATTCCTAAGACATAACTGAATGCCTAATCAAAAATGCCTAAGCACAATTTACTGCCATTAACCATCTTCTCTAAATAAGCAGTTAATATGCTTTAAGGACAAGGGGAAAAAGCGCTGTATTTACATCATCTCTGTAGACCCTCTTTCCCCACCAATGAAAATGCCAGAGCAAAGAGAACATCCAGCTGTGGGACTTGGCACCAGCACACATCACAGGGGGCTTCCTAGTTGATGCTATGGAATAAATGCCTCCCGGTCAAGGAACCTTCTGGCTTGAATCACTCCCTGTCAGGGGGGAGCATGCCAGCACCTTCCACCCAGCCTCCTGGGCCCACTGGCCTTCCAGCTTGTCCCTTGGAGCCATTGAGCCCCATGGTAGGGGCTGAAGGACAGAAACTGGTGTGATAAGGACACTTAAATACTGGGTAGGCTCTTGGTCTCACATATACCCTCAGGGAGGTTTCTCAGTAAGTTAAAGATGACGTAAAAGGACACAAAATAAGCATGTGGACTTTTTATCAACACAGAAGGGTTTAAATTCTTGGAATGCTAAAGCTGGTCATATGTTAAGGGTTTCTGGTCCAACCTAACCAGCCAGCCAGCCAGCCAGCCAGTGTTTATACTGAGTTCTTTCTGTTTGCATTTCAGAAATGCAACGACTGGCATCCAAGGCCGTTGCATGACTTCTTTTCTGTTAGCTAAGTTGCCACCTCTCCCTGGATATGTGCCCACTCGATACAGACTCCTCCATCCTGCTCATAAGGGTCATCGGAGCCTCTTCTTCTCCTAACACACTTCTGAGACTATCCTATTGGACCCCGGATAAGGAACTGATGAATCAGTACTGAGCCCTAAGCTACTGGAACTCAGGATCTTAGTCGGGGAGGACAGGGAGATTCTTAACCTGTGCAGTAGACGCATGGTTTGCTCATCAATCTCAGTCTAGATGTACATTCACAGGGAAAGAAGACACATCCTGCCATCGCCACAGGTGTTAGTTGTCTCCGACAGTCTGCCAGGCAGGCAACATCCAGACATCAGCCCTTGTCCCTAGACACCAAGAGGGAGAAACCATCAAGCGGGTTGCACTCTGAAAATACCCTTAAACAGAGTCCTTGCTCGGGACCTGAGCGGACAAAGCGGTGGATTTTTAGAGGTCCGATTGCGGTTTTTGTAATTCTATAAAGTCCAGGTGCTGACAGCAGCATAGCATAAGCCTAAGCAGTGATTTTCCTCTTCTTTATTAAGAAAAATCCTTATTAACATGGAATGTGGGGACCTGTCATTCTGAGGATTTCTCCTCTTCCTGATCCCAGCTTTTCCAAACGATCTTCTTTGCTTGGTGCACACGTGGTAGACGAGGCGTTTCATGGTAAAGCTATTCCCAGAACTTGGTCATAGCAGTTGCCTCCTTGGAAGGGCCTGGCTTGGGCAGAAGACTTAATTTTTATCGACTCTTCTTGTAGAATGTGAATTAAATTTTCCCAAATGCATATCCTTTTCAATTAGATATATTAAAATTTTAAAGCCTCTTTTGTTGTAGAGCCCAAGGGTACCTGTGGTGATAATATTGCGTATACTAGTGTTAACTGGCACGGAGTTGTCTGAATGGCCACGTCCTAGTTCTCATACGATGCAGCCTGTTACTTAAGCACCCCACGTGTCAGTTCTCAAATCTGTAAAAGGGGGGTGAGGACACTTGCATATCTCACAGATTGTCATAAAGGTGGAACGAGGTAGTTATACATATCACTCTTCCTGCATTAAATTCCAAGA
>NW_006430726.1:74190-104899 GCF_000325575.1 Pteropus alecto | reverse complement strand
GCTAAGTTGCCCCCTCTCCCTGGATATGTGCCCACTCGATACAGACTCCTCCATCCTGCTCATAAGGGTCATCGGAGCCTCTTCTTCTCCTAACACACTTCTGAGACTATCCTATTGGACCCCGGATAAGGAACTGATGAATCAGTACTGAGCCCTAAGCTACTGGAACTCAGGATCTTAGTCGGGGAGGACAGGGAGATTCTTAACCTGTGCAGTAGACGCATGGTTTGCTCATCAATCTCAGTCTAGATGTACATTCACAGGGAAAGAAGACACATCCTGCCATCGCCACAGGTGTTAGTTGTCTCCGACAGTCTGCCAGGCAGGCAACATCCAGACATCAGCCCTTGTCCCTAGACACCAAGAGGGAGAAACCATCAAGCGGGTTGCACTCTGAAAATACCCTTAAACAGAGTCCTTGCTCGGGACCTGAGCGGACAAAGCGGTGGATTTTTAGAGGTCCGATTGCGGTTTTTGTAATTCTATAAAGTCCAGGTGCTGACAGCAGCATAGCATAAGCCTAAGCAGTGATTTTCCTCTTCTTTATTAAGAAAAATCCTTATTAACATGGAATGTGGGGACCTGTCATTCTGAGGATTTCTCCTCTTCCTGATCCCAGCTTTTCCAAACGATCTTCTTTGCTTGGTGCACACGTGGTAGACGAGGCGTTTCATAGTAAAGCTATTCGCAGAAATTGGTCATAGCAGTTGCCTCCTTGGAAGGGCCTGGCTTGGGCAGAAGACTTAATTTTTATCGACTCTTCTTGTAGAATGTGAATTAAATTTTCCCAAATGCATATCCTTTTCAATTAGATATATTAAAATTTTAAAGCCTCTTTTGTTGTAGAGCCCAAGGGTACCTGTGGTGATAATATTGCGTATACTAAGTGTTAACTGCACGGAGTTGTCTGAATGGCCACGTCCTAGTTCTCATACGATGCAGCCTGTTACTTAAGCACCCCACGTGTCAGTTCTCAAATCTGTAAAAGGGGGGTGAGGACACTTGCATATCTCACAGATTGTCATAAAGGTGGAACGAGGTAGTTATACATATCACTCTTCCTGCATTAAATTCCAAGCGTGACTCTCCCTGTGCTGTGTATACCCAGATAGAAGGAAATGCATCTGATGTACTTTTACATATGCCAACCCCTGGCTTCATCTTCTGTAATATCCCGCTCAGAAAGGACATTCTGTGGCCCTGTTCACTGCTGTGTCCCCAGTGCCGGGAATGGTGCCTGGAATAGTGTGAGTGCCATGTGAATGTGTGTTCAGTGAGTCATGCATGCATCTATTAGAGAGGTTCGATTAATGTCACTTGATGCTTGAATATGGATTTGCTGAAATTTGCACGTGTCCTGCCTCATCTCCAGTGGCTAGTGTCAATAAACACGCGTGGCCTCAGAGAGTATGTGCTGTCCAGTGCCCGCTCCTTCTGCTTGCCAGTGCTTTGTCGTAACTGTTTATCGGCCGGCCTGTCATGTGTTGGCCTCGGCGTCCACCAACAAGCCCAGCTGTTCGGCCTCCTGGCATTCAGCACCACTGCTCATCAGTGGACATCTCGTTCCTTCAGCAGACGCTCTGTTCTCTGCTATGTTGATGCGGCAGCCTAGACCTCGGAAGGACCAGGGGTTGGTGAGTGAGAGCCAGACCGGGTCCCGTGGTGACGTGCAGGGTTCTCCTCTGGGGAAGAGGAACTTCCCCACCTGATACAACTTGTGCCCCAGGGGACAATGATGAACCAGCCGGGTACACACGGTGACCGGGCCCCTGTGGAATTCACGGATGCAGAACCCGGGATACACCCTCCAGGGGCCAGAGCGTGACACCTGGTCAGATCACTGTGGTACTTGGCTTGAGCAGGGTAGCGCTAGGGGTGAGCCTGGCATTGCTATGCATCAGCACTGCACAGCTGGGGGCCAGCTGCGCTGTTCCCATAAGGGTCATGCTGTCACCTGTGCCGCAGCTGGAGCTGTCAGCCTCTATCTCTGATTTGTGATGATGGTCCGGATTAAGTGAAATGTGCAAGATGGGCGAGCGGTATGTGGCACGGGGACCATCTCAGGCACTTGTTGCAGATGCAGATTCTGAGATGCCAACCCAGACCTTCTGGGCAGGGCCTTCTGGAGGTGGGGCTTGGGAGGCGCCAGCTTTCACAGGCTCCAGGCGATTCTAACTCACGGGAGAGGCTGAGAACCAGGCTGGAATATAAGGGTATCAGGCTTTTCAAGCTGGACAGGCCTGGTACGGTCCAGGATCTGCCCCCTGCCAGCTCTGTGTCTTGTGACATGCAGCCCTGCTGGACCTGTGTCCTCGTCTGTATAATGGGGGTAACGATGACGGTGCCTGTGTCACAGAGCTGCTGGGATTAAGCGAGTTAGTGTGTGCGAGGCACCAAAGCGCTGTGTCTGCCCTATGACGAGCACTTATGGGCGTTAGTTGGTGATGTGCTGGGGGAAGATTTGCTGTAATTCTCCCCAGTGTCCAGCACAGTCGATGCTGGAGTGGTGCTGAACACGTGAATGAATTACTGGCCATTTTTTGACAGGTCGCACACCTAGAGACAGTAACTCCCTGGATGAGTCGTCACTGTCTTCTGTGCGTCAGGGAACTCTCCAAAGTGCTCTTCAGGGAAGCCGTGTGACTGAGTTTAACGAGGAGGGGGCGGACGCCAGTGAGTGATTTAGGAAAATAAAGCAGATGCAGCCCAAGGAAGCTGCTAAGTTGCTCTGTTGGGCCTGCAGATGGGTAATTTGCTAATCTGTTTTTTTTTTATGAAGCCTAGAAATCAACAATCAGAAAACATTCGATTCAGAGGTTAATGAGGTCTCGCATCCCTCTGCTTGTGCTGGATCTGCCTTAGAGTTTTGCCATCCTGTCTTCTGCACGTGGTGAGAAGACGGGGCTTGGCATGTTCCTCATTCTGATTCTAAGACAAGAGTAGACAGTCTTGTCTTACCAAGATCTACACAGAGGGGACCGTAGCTTAAGACCTGTGACAGGAGCTAAAACTTCCGTGTGAACCAGGTAACACGGTTCTTTTGTCAGATGTGAATGAGTTTCTTTGGGCGTAGCACAGCTACCGAATTAGTGTAAGAGGAAAGATGCATTTAAGATAGAGAAAAAGAAAAGGTTCTGATGACGACAGTCTTCTGCTTAGATCAGACATACTTCTGCCCGACCCTGCCTTTCCTGTTCCCGGCACGCCTTTTAGTCAAGTATTTTAAAGTATGCTGAATTTAAAAAAAAAAAATGCATCGGGAAAAAAAAAACCCACTAAAAAACAATTTCCTATTCATTTAAATGTCTGCAGAAGTTGATAAAGACGTGACTCTCTTTGAAACTTGATTCCCAGTGCCCCAAAAGACGAGACGCAATGAACTTAATAAACAAGATAGATGTATTCTGTGTAGTCGGTCATCTTGTTATTGACTAAGTCTACTTCATCAGGCTTCCACATCCCAAAATGAAGTTCCCCTCTTGAGAAAATGCTAGTTCAGATGCCTGTTTAAGCCCCGACATTAATCCTCTTAGCAATCTCTCCCTTGATGCGATCCCCGGTTTAGAGACTGAAGTCTTTTACCTAGAGGTATTTCTGAAGGAATTAGCAGGCAGGCCTATTAAGTGATGGTGTGGGAACTGTGCTACGTGGAGTTATGTAACTTCCCGCGTCATCATACTGATGAGGCGCTGGTGTGTGTTGTACGAGAGTTGACATACGCAATAGGGAACATTCCAGCCACCACTCGAGAGGCCTGGAGTATGTTTGTGTTGAACCACTCAGGGCATTCTTGGTAAAGGCCCCGATTCTTGTCGATTTTTTTAGAAGAGAGATACTGTTTGTTCTCCGAGAACCTGTCTGGTTAATGTTAAAGTTGGATAATACATCAACACATTATGCCGACGTCGTTCTGTAGCGCAGAGACAGCGGCATTCTATCACTGAGGACTTGGAGCTCGAGGTGACACGTGCGTTGGGTACACGGCTGGAATATTGAGGCTGGGAGGTGGCTCTTAGGTTGAATCAATGAAGACCTCGAGAAGGAGGGATATGAGAGAGAAGAGGGGGTGTCAGATGTGGATTAAGGCACAGAGGAAGGGGGTCTTTTTGAATAGGGAGAGTGTGGAGGGGGCTGGCCTCGCGAAGAGTCAGAGAGCCAGTCTGGGACACGTGCACACAGGTGGCCTTGGGTAGTCGGGGGGCACAAGGCAACTGGGTTATTTTAATTAGTAGTAAGAACCCCTCACGGATTTTTAGAGGCCTTGGGATCAGCAATCTCTTGTGAGAATCGAAACTGGGTGCAGAGGGGAAGGGAGGAGTAAGTGCTACATTTGTTTTTCCTGTTCTGTAATTTTTGAGGTGCTGCCAGTTAAATAACCCCCAAAGCGTATAACAAGGGTGTCTGGGAGTTGATATGAATATTTTACCCAAGGGACAGAGACCCAAGCTTTCCTGGTTTGCAAAGTACGAGCTCAAAAAGAATGCAAGTTTATTTATCTTCTAAATCTTTGAAAGAATCTCTTCAGGAGGTAAGTCGGTGCCTTTCCTGGGCCACCTGGCCACAATGCCCGTCTCCGATGGGGCCAGAGAGGTGGCCTTCGATGAGGACGTCAGCTGACATCATGTCTTGAATGAACAGGGCAACAATCCCGAGCCTTGAATCATGTCCCCTTGGGCTGAACTGGGTTCCACTGAATCCTGGGCCCCTCAGTGGGCAGCTTCTTGGAGCTCAGGCTTTCTAGAAAGATAGGCTGGGGTTCCAGCTCCCCAAGAGAAAGTTTATTTTCTGAAGTTCAGTTCGCTCTTCTTTGAGATGAAGACTGCGATGCCTGTTTGGCATGGGTTTTGTCACGATACAATAATATTTATAAAGAACTAGCTGAGTGGCATGTACAGTAGGCTAAAAAAATTATAATTAGGATTTTTTCATTTTAAATTCCCTGACCTCCATTCTGAGCTATTAAAGCAGTCCAGATTGATTTTTTTTTCCCCCACAGGTTTTGGAGAATCAAAACTGACACTGAATGAATGAGTTAGGTTCAAAACTGTGTGTCCAAATTACCCGAATGTAAGGTTGTTTTCGCAATGATATTTTTCCATGAAAGTGGCATAGAAAACAATAGAAAACAATAATTAGGACCAGGAGCATTTATGTGACACGTGCGAAGGTAAAACGTAAGCTCATAGTGAATCTTTTCAAAAACCAAATCTGCTTTGGGTGGGGTCCATCGTGGTTGAGACAGGCAAATAAACTCCCTGTCCACCCAGAAGAGCAATGTTCCAGCCATAGGGACTCTATTTGAAGAGGTTTTATGGATTGCTGATCTGTAAAACGAATTCGTACTACATCACAGATAAAGTCATTTGTAGGGAGCATGAAAAATATATGACTTGTGACATTTTTTTTCGAGGGGGCCAGAGAGGTGGCCTTCGATGAGGACGTCAGCTGACATCATGTCTTGAATGAACAGGGCAACAATCCCGAGCCTTGAATCATGTCCCCTTGGGCTGAACTGGGTTCCACTGAAGCCTGGGCCTCTCAGTGGGCAGCTTCTTGGAGCTCAGGCTTTCTAGAAAGATAGGCTGGGGTTCCAGCTCCCCAAGAGAAAGTTTATTTTCTGAAGTTCAGTTCGCTCTTCTTGAAGATGAAGACTGCGATGCCTGTTTGGCACGGGTTTTGTCACGATACAATAATATTTATAAAGAACTAGCTGAGTGGCATGTACAGTAGGCTAAAAAAATTATAATTAGGATTTTTTCATTTTAAATTCCCTGACCTCCATTCTGAGCTATTAAAGCAGTCCAGATTGATTTTTTTTTCCCCCACAGGTTTTGGAGAATCAAAACTGACACTGAATGAATGAGTTAGGTTCAAAACTGTGCGTCCAAATTACCCGAATGTAAGGTTGTTTTCGCAATGATATTTTTCCGTGAAAGTGGCATAGAAAACAATAGAAAACAATAATTAGGACCAGGAGCATTTATGTGACACGTGCGAAGGTAAAACGTAAGCTAATAGTGAATCTTTTCAAAAACCAAATCTGCTTTGGGTGGGGTCCATCGTGGTCGAGACAGGCAAATAAACTCCCTGTCCACCCAGAAGAGCAATGTTCCAGCCGTAGGGACTCTATTTGAAGAGGTTTTATGGATTGCTGATCTGTAAAACGAATTCGTACTACATCACAGATAAAGTCATTTGTAGGGAGCATGAAAAATATATGACTTGTGACACCTTTCTTCTCATGGAAGCGATGCTTGTCTACGATGACGTTTCTCGGCACCGACTTGTTTTCCTTCTCAGTGACCCCAGCCGTCATCCCAGTTCAGGTTGGAGACTGCACTTTGCCCCCAATTTTGTCCTCTACTGAGCCATCCTCTCGGTTCCTGTGGGGGAGGTCGGTGAACCTTTAAGCTTCACCGTCAGAATGTTTTCTAGAAGAACAGCTCTGGAATTAAAATGAGCCATTGCCAGTCTGCCGGAGCCGTAGACCAGGGCGTACACAGCTCAGCCACGGCAGAACAAATACATACAGGTGCCCCGGGCTCTGCCACATCTCCATCTTCCCACCACTTAGGGGGCCGGCTAGGCGCTCGGGTTCTGAGCAGTGCCCTGGGCTGAATTCTTCCAGCCGACTCAGTCTCTGGTGAGCGCTGGCCAATTCGATAAGGTCTCCGGCAGGGCCCGCTGCTTGGACCACCTGTATGATAAATAAACCAGCACTGGGGTATCGGGAAGAGAGCAGGCCTTGACACCGAACCAGCCTTTAGGTTCGGCTCTGCCGCTGTCACCCGGATGACCTTGAGCGGGTCACCAAATGTCCGCAGGTCTCTCTTTCCTCCAGTTTGAATAACAGTATCCGCCTCCTTCACAGGGTTGTTCTGAGGTCTTAATGGGATGATGCCTGGAAGGGCTTACCGTGTCCTCAGGGCTTCCCAGAGGTTCACTCCTGTTGTCGTGGGGTTGGGATGAGGACGGAAGGGAAGGGATCTAGTAAAAGCTTGTCCCACACAGCGCTGTCCTCTGCGCCCTCCTGGTCAGCTCAGGTGGGCAAGCAGTGTGAAGAGAGGAAGGTGCGTGAAAAGACGTGCATTGCAGAGGGGACTCTCCTGACGCCCGTGCTCACGGAGAGGGCCGGTGGACGGGGAGGTCTTATGAAAGGCAACTGTCCGGCGGGCTGGACTCCCTCAGCCTCCGCTGCTCGCTCTCACCTTGCAAACTCACCCTCCACTTGACAGCTGAGGAAGCAGGCAGATGGCAGATGGGGGAGAAGGGGCCTGGAGCCTGCAAACCACCACGTGATACTCGTGTCCTTAACTTCCTTTGTAACCCCAGTGCCCAGCACAGGACCCCAGAAATTTTTTTTGTTGAATTATGGGACGCTAGTATGTGGAGTGGATGCCTAACTGTTGTAATCTGTCTATTCAGTGTTTCCCCAAAGTGTTTCAAATAATACTCTTGGAAGGGGCTTCATTAAAGCAACAACAACAAAAATGCATGGCCTTGAGAAAGGTCCCTTTTGGAGAACAGCAATGCATGTTAATATTTTAAAGGCCCTGAGAAGTCCTGCACAGAGAAACCACTTTAAGTTCCTTCGGTTGTTTATTCAATATTTCCCAATTTCATTTGATCTAGAAAGCTTTCTTCACTTCTTCCTAAGACATGCATATTGGGAACTACTAATCAGTGGCATATTGATTGGTATTCGTCTGTAATCATAAATCTCATACGTTTTTATGTTATTGCTAGACTTCTGTGTAGACATTTGCTTTCTTTAAAGTGCTGTTTTCCTTGCCTGGCTGCAAAGCAAACGTCCTGCAGCTCTTCACCCATAGCTCTGTTGTTGACGTCAGCGGAGATTTGAGGCTTTGGCCTCTTCAGTCCCAGGGGGACCCTGATTATTTTAACAGTTAGCCCTATAATCCAGTCAACTTCGCTGTGATAATATACATCCAGGATGCCCCCTGCTTGTCACAGCCTGCATCGCCAGTCACCCTGGTCCAAGCCATCGTTCTTTCTCACTTGGGCCATCGCAGGAGCCACCCGAGCTGACCGCTCCGGCACAGCAGCCAGGGCGATGCTGCTAAAACGCGAGTTTGATCAAATGGGTCCAAAACCTAGGACGTGCCAGAGTCCTGACAAGGTCCCCCTCTGTGACCAGGGACCCAGCCACCCTCCCCCGTCCCTTCCCCGCTGCAGCCACCCCGACTCAGCCCTCCTCCTAATGCAGGCAGGGTCCTCTCCCCTCTGCTTCTGCCTGGGACACTCTTGCTTCTGATGTGCAAAGGTCCCACTTCCTCACTTCCAGGGTCTGCGAGACGCCGTCATACCAGAGAAGCACGTCTTACCGTCGTGTGGGAAACAGCCCACCCCCTTTCCCACGACCCCCCTCAGTGCCCGACACGTGATACCTTCTCAATTGTTTGTTCGTTTCCTCTGTCCACGGGGTTGTCAGCTGACTTCGGGCAGGGGTTTGGCTCTGCTCTCAGCCGCCTCCCCAGCCCTTAGCACGGCGCTCGTCCTGGAGGCAGAGCTCAGTGTCTAGATGTTGAGCGGATGAGTAAGGGCAGTCACCATCCTTTGTTTTGTGGCGTGACCAGGACAACCAGTTACACGCACGCGGTGGAACGTCAGAGAACTTCTCAGGTTGCGCTGTTATTTCCAGCGGCTCAGCCTGGCAGCTTTCCCCAGGTTCGGAGGCCGCTGCCTCTGAGTAAAGTTGTCACAGCTGAAGGTGAGAGCCAGCAGCTCTTTGGCACTCGGGCGGGGACTAACGCGTCAGAGGAGGAGGCAGCCGAGAGCAGAGGCCGAAGGCCGGGCCCTGCTCACTGCAGGCGGTGACGCAAGCAGCTCAGCCTCACTTCCGGTTGTTTCCTGTAATAATAATAATAATTATTATTATTATTATTAATATTATTATTATTATTTCCTGCAAGGCTGCTTTCTTGCCAGGGTCTGCCCTTGGCGCCTGACAAATGCCACTGTATTTTAATCTTCTCAGTTACAAGCCTTTGAGATGGCAGTGGCTTGCACCAGAACTCACCATGAGGTGTCACTTTGGATGACAGAGCAGAAAAGGGAAGTCTTGCTGGGCCTCGATTTTTTTTTTTTTTTTGCAGTGAAACGAGCAAATCAGAAGTGAGGGTCTTAAAGGTCCGTTCCTGTTCCAGAAGGTCCACTGTTCTAGGAATCAAGTCACTTGGACCACAGGCCCATGCGTCGTTCATGACTCGGCCATAGCAAAGCACTTAAGACATTAAAGCACCACCGGAAGGTAGAGTTGGCCTCATGGAGTGTCCCCTTCCTGTCACTGACTGCTTAGCTCTAGAAATGGTTAGGCTCAGGGACCACATGGGCTGCAGTGTCAAACTCCTACAAAGGGAAGGCGTCCTCCTCTGCTGAGCTCAGGCAGTGGGGGACGTTCTTCCCTAGGCCCTGCCGGATTGAGGTTATAGCATCGTCAGAGCATCCCCAGGGGCTGGAGAAGGTGCACAGGAATCACGGATGAATAGACGGCTGACTGACTTCAGGGGAGGACTTTATGAAAAAGAAAATGCCATTTGTTGAATGGAAAAGTCCAAGTCCGGTTGCGGCTCATGGGCTGGAGCTGTCACAGGCTGTGAGCTGGAGGATTCCACGTCATGGGGTCGGCCAGGAACATAGCCAGTGGCCCAGCGGTTCTGACCACACAGCCTCCCGAGAAAAAGACTGATGTCTCGGCCAGGCTGGAAAGAGAGAGGGGGCTGTGTGCAGGTGGGTGGGTGGGTGCCCAGCCGACACTGAAGCTGTGGGAAGAACAGCTTTTCCAGAACCCTCGAGGGGGCGGGAAGGGGCCCCTCTCACTAGAAAGGGAGTGTGAATAGTAAACTGGGATCCCATGAACTCATCCGTTCTCCCAGCAAGGCAGAGAGTTTATCATTGCTCCCATTGGGCAGGCGGGAGTATCGAGGCGCGCAGAGGTCGCCCCGCCTGCTCCCGGAGCGAGAGCATATTCCAGGCCTCCGATGTTTCCGTCGTGCGTGGCCTGCACTTTGAACCGAGCGCTGTGTTAGCTGCCGCCTTGAAAGCAGGGTCAGCGCGATCTGGTCTCAACCCTACAGGCCTTCTAGGCAGAGACCCCGCTGTGGCGAAAGGCCGGATGACCCGAGTTTTGTTCTTGTGGTCTTATGGGCTCCAGCGGCATAGCACAGCGAGCTCTGAATAGGTGAGGCACGCCCGGGCCGCCACCTGAGCTGGCGTATACTTGTCAGTTAAGAATGTAAACTATTAAGAGTATGCAAAAGTTTATCTACCGGTGATACAGAAAATGTCACTCATTGTCCAGCTTCGTTACCCGGTTTTAAATCCAGCCGAGACACAGACCCATCGGAAGATGATGAACCATCAGAAGGACCTGCGAAGACCTTGTTGGCAGGAGGCTGTTGGGGAAGGGCTTGGACTTTGTCAGACACGCCGGGTTTAATTCCTGGACCTGCCCCATGCAACTCGCAGGCAAGACGCCGAAGCTCTCTGAGCCTCCCTTTTTCTGTCGCTCACCCTATGGGCGACAGAGTCCCCACAGGAATCGAGCTGGGTACCATATGGAGAAGGTGAGGCGTGTAGTAGATGCTCACCAAAAATAAAGGCAGTGATGAGCGGGCCTTCTGGGGTGCTGCCACCCATCTCTTCTGCGAGGGTACCAGCCCGCCTCCGAAGCGTGAGTCCGTGACCTCCTCACCCGCCCTCCCCAGGCAGAACATTCATTTCTCTTTGGACCTTGGCAGGGGAGAGCTATAAGGGGCAAAATTAATGCCTTCTTGCTGCCAAGGAAGAAGGAAAGAAAAGAAGGGGCCTCGGGCAGCATGCTGAGACCCCCCACAGTTCCATGGGCTGTGTGGGCAACTGGCCACCTGCCGGCTCTGTCAAGCACAACTCCAGTTTGAGCCAAATACCTGGGCACAGATATGAAGTGTGGGTGCAGGGAGGCAGAGAAAGAGCTGAGTGGGGGGCCAAAGAAAAAAAAACTGGCATTCTTTGGAGATCTGCAGGGGCAAAAATGCCCTGCGATTAGTTTTTCCTTCCAGGCCTGTAGTTTAAATGACTTACAATCATAATTTATCGCTATTATGGGCACTGAACTGTACTTGCCCCAGGCTCTGCAAACACAGGAAATCAGCCAGGCCTGTTAGCGGGGTTCAAGCAGCACTCAGAAAGCGAGGTTTCATGGCTGAAAAGCAAGGGGAGAAAGCAGACCTGCTCTCTCCTTTATCCTGGTCACCGAAGGACACGCCTCTTTCTTCTTTCAACCCCTCAGAAACTTGCCTTCCAAAAATCAAATGAACAAAAAAGGCTGAGTGGTCGTGTGCCAGGCAGGGAGGGGAGTGGGATCCTAGAGACCATCGGCCTCCTCCCAGAGAGGGAGAAGGGGTGGGGGTTTGGGACCCAAAGCTTCCTGGGAATTCGGCCACGTGGTCTGGTGATGAGGAGGACGGAGCCGGGAGGAAGAGGCTGGGACCTCACATGGAGTAAAAGCAACCTAGCGGGACGATGGGTCCCTAAGGGGAACAGGCCCGTCGTCCAGGATGCAGTCCCCAAAGGGTTTGGTGTCTTAGGGACGTGCCACGAGAGGGTGATGGCTGTGGGCGGTAGGGGATGGTGAGAGAGGCGTGACGGGACACTTGGGGACGAGAAACTCTGACGTGACTGGTGCGTAGGATGGGCTCCGGCATCGGGGAGAGAAGCGTGAAGGATGAAGCGACTCCTCGGGGATGCGTGACGCTCCCCACGATGGAGAGTGTACGCCGGGGACCCTGTGCCGGGGTTCGGCCCAGCAGACCAGGCTGGAGGGCTGGAGGCTTCCGGAGGGGTCAGGGACACGCATGAACTGGCTGAAACGCAGTGGGAAGCCCCCAAGAAGAGGTGTGGAGAAGTTGGGAGGGAGCTTCTCGAAGGCGGGAAGCTCAGCCGGTGATGGGTGGGGAAGGCTGAGTGAGGCAGGCAGGGGAGGGGGGCTTCACACTGAGACCAGGGAGGTGGAGCGATGACATGGGTCCGGGCTGGACGGTGGCTAACGCAGAGCCACGTGCTGGCGATGGAGCCCTCTGGGGGATGGAGAGGGGCAGAATGAGGACGGGAGCAGGGCGGAGGCTGCGGAGCGGCTGCTGCAAGCTTTGTAGTTGGGAGGCCCTGATGGGAGTCAGGTATATACTGTGCACCTAGAAGCTCCGCTGCTGAGTAGCTGTGTGGCCTTGGGCTGACACTTGGGTTTCCTGGATTAGGGGCTCCTGTCAGCACCATTCCTCTGTGACCGTGCCAGGTGGTCCAGCAGACAGCAGGGGCCCTGGCGGTGATTCAGAGCGGTGACCTCAGGTACTGCAGCCTCAAGTCTCCATACCCGTGGCAGGCAGTTCCTTCCAGCCTGTTGCATGCTCCCCGCCCCACCCCCTCTCAAAGCCTGGCCCGTGGCGTCAGGAGCAGCAGCAGACAGCCATCACCTTGTGACACTGCCCCTCTCCTTCTATAAGAATCAGAAGCTCTGCATTCCCAGCCAGCTTTAAATCAGTGCCCTCCCCAGCCTCCCACAGCCTGGCGTCACCCCTGGAAGACAAGCCAGGCCTGCCATGGTCAGGAACAGGGAGGCAGGAGGGCGGACCGCCTGGCCGGTCACTCGTGGGCTGCGCCTGACTGGGCAAACACAGAAGGGAGCCCCCAGCACCCTCCCCATTCCTACCCCAGATATCTGCGAACCACAGTGCCCAGCCACTTAGGCTGTCAGGTGTGACCTGGTGTCCCTCCATTACAGCACCCGTGCCCCTGCTGGCACTCCCTCGTGCCCGGCCTGGGACAAGGCACCTCATGGGGACGTTTTGTTTTCCCCCTGGGAGGCTATTTTTAGAGTGCTCCAGCCGAACTGCTTCTGCGAGCCATCTATCTTAACTAGTGTGTGTGACAGTAACGAGGTGTGCAGGTGTGTGCATCCCGGGGGCCAGGCGGGGGTGACGCTGTTCCTAGGGGACGCTGCAGGGCCTGGCCGGTGCTGCCACGGCCCTGCCACGGTGGCTTTGCTCGTTATGTCTGAACTGTGCAGGCAGAAGCTGTGTCGGGGTGTGAGGCCCTTACCTGTTAAAAAGGATGCTAGTAATAATCGCTACCTCAGAGGACTTCAGTAAGGATTAAATGAGGTGACACACGGGGTTTCCCAGACGTGTAAAGTACTCAGTGGGTGGCGGTCAGGATCCCATCACCGGCATGATTGTGGGGCCTGTCGTCAGCCTTATTGCATCATATTTTGGGGTGGCCCAAGCGTAATGTGCCTTGGGTGGTGCAGCAGGAAGCCTGCCTTAATGAATGAATCAGAGGACTTCAGTAAGGATTAAATGAGGTGACACACGGGGTTTCCCAGACGTGTAAAGTACTCAGTGGGTGGCGGTCAGGATCCCATCACCGGCATGATTGTGGGGCCTGTCGTCAGCCTTATTGCATCATATTTTGGGGTGGCCCAAGCGTAATGTGCCTTGGGTGGTGCAGCAGGAAGCCTGCCTTAAAGATGTGGTCTTCATTCATTCATTCATTCATCAGAGATTTATTGAGCTCCTATTATGTGCCAGACACTAAGACCATAAAAATGAATGAGACACAGCCCTGCCCTGATGTAGCTCTGGAGAGATGTTCATATAAACAGTCACGTTATATTTCATACCTGCTGGAAGTAGCAGGAAGGCAAAAGTCAATATATTTTATTGCTTGCGGACTAGATTCAATCAGAAGGTATAGAGATGAAGCAGGAAGTCCTGTCTGAAACCAAAATTCCCATCCGTTGGCATAAAATCCTGATGAGCCCTTGGGCGGTGGGGGCGGGGGTGGGGAGCTCTGTAGTATTTCAGTGACACCGAAAAATTCCTGGCTTTACAAGGATGAGATTTTCTAGCAAAAAAAAATCGAATGTTTAGAGATGCCTGTTTTGCAAAATTATTTTGTTTCCGGGTACATCAACTTAGGTGCCGTATGTGGACTAGACCGATCGTGTCTAGGAACAAAAACAAGCCACATTCTCTTGTTAGAGGGTTGGGAGGTTTTTTTTAAGACCCGTCCATGGCGTTAGTCTCAGGAGGGCCATACCTCGGTGAGCGAGAACCAAGGTAATAATAGTCCAAGGTAATAGTCACCGTGAAGTAAACCATGAGGGGACTCGATGACCTTAGCCCACCTGTTCCAAAGTGTGCGAAGTTCTGAGATGGAAGAAACGGCTTTTGCCTCCTGAGAGAGATGTTCCCTCAAAACGCATTATTTTTGTTTTATTATTACTAAGTGTCTGCGCGAGAAGACAAGACTAAATTGGTTCTTTCGCTGCGGAATGCATCCGTCAAATATTGGCTCAGCTCGTCTCTCTTCGAACCGTGCCCCTCCCTCTCCTGGGGCAGCACCAGGGCCACAGACAGACAGTGCAGAGCCGCTTCGATAAGCGGTGTGAGAGGCGCGTGGAAGACATAGGCGGGATGGGAAAGACCAGCTCCGCGTGTCAGTCGGGGCGTGCTTCTTCCAAAGAGTAGGTGACAGCTGAACCAGGGCCTCAAGAGTTGATAGGCAGGTGCCAAGAGACAAATGCCACTGGGCAGCGTGGGGAACGCGCAGTGCCCGTAGAGAACGTGATTCCTGGAAAACGCCGGAAGTCATAGAATCCCCGAGTGGAGGGCTCCCCCAGCAAAGCCGCTCATGTTACTGGACCGGAAACGGGGAAACTGAGTTGAGTGACATGCCCAGGGTCACACAACTCCAGGGAAGGGTCTGAACCCTTTTGGGTCGTGGCCTCTTCACGCGTGACATGGCGGGTTGGGAGGTCACTGTGCTGAGGCTGCTCACGGGTTCCGTGACGCTTCTCTACGGCCTCCCAAGGATAAGGCGCAGCTCAGACGGACTCCACCTTTCTTCATACAACATACATGGAAAAAAAAAAAAATCTAGTAGCCATTTCTACCCTGAACGGACGTGTTTGTTTCACACAGCTAGCCTGGTCCTGGTTTCAAGACGAGGGGATTGAATTCACGTCATTTTTTTAAAAACGTCTTTATCTTTTTCATCTTCTGGTATCAGAAGAAAACTGGCACTTTCGGAAAGTATGGCTGCGAAGGAGTGAGGCTGAATTTTAAGAAACATCTTTGAAAGTTGAGACTGATCATAACCTCTTCCTTTAGGAAGTCCTCCTGGATTGCTGGACCCTAAGCCCATTGCTCCTTACCCCGAATGGCTTTTGAACTCCATCTTCTGGTGCTGGAACCTGTCCTTTGTGTTCACAGTGGTGGCAGGCAGGATGGGTTTCCTACAGAGCCGGGCTCACTGTCTGGGGCCGGCTAGTGAATCGGCCAGACGGTCTGTTCCCTGATTCCTCTGTCTCTTGGCCTCCCAGAGAGTCACACCACACCTGGCTTACCACTCGGTGTTTAAATCATCCCTCCCCTGCTGTGCTTCCACTGGGCTGCAGGACCCTGGACATAGCACAGGTCTGTCTCCTGATGAGTGAAACAGTGAATGAAAAACTGATGTGAACTCACTGCTCTACAAATCATAAGCAGGGTCAGGCTCAGTGACTTCTTTAGCAGAATCTCTTTTTATTCATGTCTGCATTATAGTCTTATGAAGAGGAGTGACTTCCTGAGACTTAACAAGAAATAGGGGCCCTCCCAGCTCCACCGTGATGCCTTCATCTTCAAAGGAAATTGGGCCTCAGGTCCATTGGAAAGTTTATGAAAATATTATATGCTGTCCAACGTACTGTCAGCGTGAGCTCAGACTTTTAATCCATGGTAATCTGTATTTAAGTAGAATTTCTACTACCACGTATTCGTATATGTTTGTGAAGTGACATATATTGGTATGTATTCCTCTACCTACCCATTTATCTATCTAACAAGTGTTTGAGTGCCTACTGTGTGCCAAGTACTTCTCCGATTCCTGGGAATACAGCCATGAAAAAAAAATTCCCAGTCCCGCTGAAGCTTATTAGTGTAAGGGAGATTAGTGTAAGGGAGATTAACAAAAATTAACCAATAAATGTTATTTAAAATAAATGAAATTTAAAAAACAGTAGTAATAACTGTTCTGATGAAAGCCGAGCAGGATTAGAGGCTGGAGAATAGGGGAGAGTGAACACCAGTAGGTAGGCCAGGGAAGGCCACTCGGGGGAGGTGACATCCGAACAGAGCCCTGGATGACGTGAAGGGAGTGAGCCCGGAAAATAAAAGAGAACCTGTAAATACAAAGGGCTTCCCACCTACCGATTCACCCATCCACCCATCCACCTGCCCACCTGCCCATCCATCCGTCCATCCGTCCATCCATCCATCCGTCCATCCGTCCCCCCGCCCATCCATCCGTCCATCCGTCCATCCACCCATCCGTCCATCCGTCCATCCATCCATCCATCCACCCACCCACCCACACATCCATCTACCCTCCTATCCATCTATCCACCTGCTCACCTACCCATCCACCTACCCATTCCCCCACCCACTTGTCCACCCATCCACTCATCCATCTGCCCACCTACCCATCCATCCATCCGTCCGTCCGTCCGTCCGTCCGTCCGTCCGTCCGTCCGTCCGTCCGTCCGTCCGTCCGTCCGTCCGTCCGTCCGTCCGTCCGTCCGTCCGTCCGTCCGTCCGTCCGTCCGTCCGTCCGTCCGTCCGTCCGTCCGTCCGTCCGTCCGTCCGTCCGTCCGTCCGTCCGTCCGTCCGTCCGTCCGTCCGTCCGTCCGTCCGTCCGTCCGTCCGTCCGTCCGTCCGTCCGTCCGTCCGTCCGTCCGTCCGTCCGTCCGTCCGTCCGTCCGTCCGTCCGTCCGTCCGTCCGTCCGTCCGTCCGTCCGTCCGTCCGTCCGTCCGTCCGTCCGTCCGTCCGTCCGTCCGTCCGTCCGTCCGTCCGTCCGTCCGTCCGTCCGTCCGTCCGTCCATCCAGCCATCCATCCATCCACCCATCCACCCATCCACCCATCCACCCACCCACCATCCATCCTCCTAATGGCATGTCCTCATGGCTTAGCACCTGAATGTACTAGATGCCTTACAACTATTGAGAGTGATTATTATCCTTTAATCGATTGATGAAAGTTATTTTTCTTTTGAGCTTTTTGGCTCAAGAGTTTTTTTGTGTGTGTGTTTTTGTTTTGTGTTGTAAGAGTGATTTTTTTTTTTTTTCGCTTCCAAGAGATTTTTACATTCAAGAAGTACTTAAGGATATGGGCTCAAAGGGGAGCCAAGCCAGTCCCTTCTTAAATCTTGGGTTCTTATTTTAAGGCCGAGTGTGGTACTTCATAGGGTTCTTCTGAAGAATAGGAGGGAGCTCATTGCAAACAATAACACAACCACGGCTGGCATATTGACGGCAGCAGCCACCAGTGGTTTTGGAGCAGTGCGAGGCACCTGGATTCTAATTTTTGACGTAAGAGAGGTTTATCTCAGTCTGTGTGGGAGGGACACAAGGTTCGGGTTAAGGCCACTGTCAGTTCTCTTCCTTCCCTGACCATCCTTTAAGCGGTCTCTTCACGTTACTCTTAAAACCGGGGTGACTTGAGACTATTTCTAGGTCAGCAAAGCAGAAAGAACTTTCTACCTTGTCCTCTCCATGAGTGGCTGCTGTCTACCTTGCCAGTGCCTTGTGATTCATTGCAAAGTGGCAGCTGATATTCCCCAAAGGCCCTTTAGCAGTGGAAAATGCTGAAGGAGGGGTCCAGAGGTTTGTAAGTTACTGAAAGGATTTTATGAACTGTTCATTACCTCAGCTAGTCATTTCTATTGGGCTGGGGTGATCTGTTTTGGGCACTGACTGTTTACAGATCTCAGTGCTTTGATGCAGTTCTTTGCCTTGCTCATGTCCAATCCAGGGTCCACCACTGGTCACCACATGTGGGGACAGGACTCTGGTTGTACCTCTGGTGAGTTATTATCATTAGAAAATTTAAGCCGGACAGCTACAGCTTGGGATATGACCTCTCGATTTAATAGATTTGGCCACAGATAAGAACCTTGGTTTTCTTATCTGCAAAATGGGGGAAAGAAGGAGGAAGGCAGGTTTTTATTTATTTTTGTTTAATTTTTGAATGGGCTCTTCAACATCTGAGTTTTAAGAAATTTCTCACCACGTGAACAGAAGTGACTGGAGCAGGTGCTGAGTTTGTAGATGATAGAGAGAAAGTAGAACTAGCCAGGTCTTATTTCATTTTAATTTTCCCCACTGATTAGATTGCCTTAAAATTTAAAAGGGGGGACAAACAGGGTCACAAAGCACCTGGAGTCCATAGTAATTGTTAAATAGAGCACAGGGGGACCCTAAGGACTCTCTGAGTCCTGCTGTCCATTTTCCTAAGTGAATTTGGAGATTTGAGCTCGTAGATCTGCTGTCTAGCTCTTTAAAAAGAGTCAGGAGGGGTGAAGAAAAGGAGGTGGCAGTTGTCACAGTTTTTATTAAGCAGGAAAAGATGGATTCTGAAAATGACAGATGGTACGTGCAAGAATGAAGACAGTCTCCGCCGTTAATCAGGTAGGAGCTCTGTTCGATCACTAAGAGTTGTCACGAGCTCGCTAAAAACAGGCACAGTCAGATAAATGCGTTACATTTTTGATAGGGTGGCTGTTACGTCAGATCGATGTGATCTCCTGCAGATGCGTAACAGGTTTTCTCACAATATCCCTATGAACTTGTGAAATAACGCATCGCTTTTATTTACTGAGAGGTGAGTTGTGTGTTAGACACAGGCTGAGGCTTTTAGGCGGGTCGCCCCACATAACCCTCAGATCAGCCAGGTGAAGAAGGCGCTATCATGATTTTTCCTATATTGTGGATGAGCAAACTGAGGCCCAGAGAGATGAAGCAGCTTGCTCAAGGTCACACAGCCAGCTAGCAGAGTGGGAGTCTCACTCTGGTTTCTGTGCCCCCCCCACCCCCCGTCACCAGCTGCGCCCCCCAGGGCATCCGTCACTGCAGGACTTGCCCTTGAAGCCTTCGTTAAGGGATTGTCACGGGTCTGGAAAGACCTCCGGTTGGCAGTACCACTGGAGTCTTCCCTCTGCTTTGGGCTGTTCATCATTTTTATCCGTAACGCAAATGAAAACATGAAGGCACACTTTCTGTATACGCCAGACAGGTGGTGCAGACGGGAGAAACACATGCCTCATGGATGGCGTAAAACATTCCGACTGGAATGCCGTGCAGAGTGTGCATTTCCACATCTCGGGTTTTTGTTTAACGTTCAAGGAAGCCGCACATGTGCAGGGGGGACACGCGGGAGCAGTGTGCACGAAAGGGACGTGGACTCGACGCGTTCTCCGCAACACGCGCAAACCACCTGTTTGAGAATCTTCCCTGGAATTTCCAGACCACTCTGCTGACTTGCTGCTGTTGGCCTAGGTGCCACCGAGCTCTGTGGGGAGGGGGAGACCCCGAGTGCCAGAGGGAGGGAGAGAGGAGGGCACAGGGTGTGGGAAGCTGGCCACTCCTAGGTCAGGCGATGCCGGAGCCAGGATGGGAGCAACGACGGTGCAGGCTGGAGGCCTCTGGGGAATTTCAGGGGGTCGCTTAAGTCTTCAGGTGCAGGGGGGTCTAGTTGGAACCAGCAATCAAGCCTCCAGACCCCATTAGCACCATCGGGAAGCCACAGGGCTGAAATCTGCCCTCTAACTTCACCTTGGTCTGCTGACCTCAGGGATAAAGTCACATACCTGTTCCCCGACCTCACAGGGTGTCCCCTGCCACGCAAATGTATTTATTCACTAAGCATTTATTAACAGCCTACAGTACCAGATACCGTTCCAGGCCCTGAGGTTCCATTTTTAATAAAACAGAAATAAGGAGAGAACAGGAAAGGGAAAGACACAAACGCCAGCCCTCAAAATCAGGGAATGCGCTAATCCAGACAGAACGCTCTTGGGAGGTTGGACCTACTGCAATATTCAAACAGCTAAAATATGCAATAAATTTTTTAGGCTGAAATTGCAAGGACTTGGGTTTCGTGGAGAGTTTTTTAAGGTGTATTTTATTCCGCAATAAAATCACTGCTTCTCATGTTCATGGAGAATGTGCTGCCACAGGGGGTTTTTCTTTCCCTTCTGAGGCCAAGCACTGAACGCTGGAAGCTTGGCATTCCCGAGGAGTTTTTTAGGATCTGGAAACGTGGCATTTGGGGTTTTTCTGGGATGTCAATTAGGAGATCTTTACTTCTTGCTTCAGAAGCCGGTGTGTGAGTGTGTGCGTGTGTGTACACATGTGTGCCCATGTGTGTATATTGAAACATCCGAAAAAGCCCGACCTACAGTCAAACAACCCCAAAACTTCCAGTCGCTTAGAAAAATATCCCATTTCCTTGGGCCCCAGAGCATCTCTATTTACGTAAATACGTTAATTAAATTACACCCTGTTGCTAAGTGATTTCTTAGAGCCGAGGCGGTCAGTGGACTCTCTTCTGGGAAGGTTAGGCTATGATCGCCAGAAGGCTTTCTTCAGGAAGGAAATGTTTATTTGAACGCTCTCCACTGTCTATTGTGTTTGCGTGTCAGGTCCATGACATGGAAAAGAAACTCGTTCGCTGCTAGAGGATGCCACATTCAGGGTTTGTCCCTGGCATTATGGGGACAGCTGTCAGGGACCGCTTCGCCTTCGGGCCAGGCCCTTGCACGGCCGTTAGCATGAGCGGTAGAGTCTCTGTGCTCTGAGGAGTTAAAGATTTTTGCATCGGGCCAAAGCAGGATTATTGTCAGGCTTTGTAGGTCTCCAGATGCAGATTCTCTGCTGTGCATCTTTTACCTACCTCAGCGTAGTCATTGTCTGGGCAAAGACCCATGCGAGCATTTGTTTTTGAAAAATGTTTATATTTTCTCGTAAAGGAACACATACTCCCCATAGAAAATTCGGGAACGTAATAAAGGCTGAGAAGGAAAATAAGAATCATCCATTTCCCACAACCCAGGGATAAAATACATTTGTGTCTGTGTTTTTTCCACAGTATTCTCCCCGCGCCACCCCCCCAAGCACATATATGTGGTCGACACAACACTGTATAAATGAATTATTTTATAGGATTTATTTTAAAGGAAAGGTGAGTGGCCTCTGCCCCAAGCAGCTGGGTTCCTGTTCCAGCTGTGGCCTGCTCACTTGCCTTCATACATTTTAATAGAACTCTTCTGCCCAGTCTGATGAAAGGTAAAAGATCTATGATTCAATCAGCCTCCTTCTTGGCTCAGGTGAGGAGTCTGTGAGCTGAAAGGCCACAGGGCAATTACCTAAGAGTGGCTCAGAATTGCAATGCTCTTACTCAGTCACACTTCTTAAGGTGCATTATTGCTCTAATAAAATCTTCTTGGCTATAATTTTGTAACAGTTGGAAAAAGGAGTCCCGAAGGCATTGGGCATTTATCTCGAACATGGCCTCTACCCAGGCCCCCACCAGCAGAGCAAAATTTGCTTTAATGAATGTCCCTTTGAATAATTTAATGCCAACCTCCTGTTGATTCTGTGTATTTTATTCTGAAAAAAAAAATGCCCCAAAGGGTTGGTTGGTTTTCCAAAGCCACATGTTAGATGCAGTTGGATATATTTTTTTCTTCTTCTCTGGCCTTGAGATATATACATTGATGCTTTTCTTAGTCAAATCCCAAGGAAAAACACCTTTGCGGAATGCAGAATTTCATCCTGGCCGTCCGCAGGGGACGATGTCTCGCCGTCCGCAGAGCCTCTGGCAGAAGCTCCGAGGTGGGAGAGGAGGGAGCGATGGCGGGTTTGGCACAGGCCGGTGTGACTGTGTTTTACGCCAGAGCCGTGGCCCGCTGTCCCACCTCGGGAAGATAGAAACTGCTGGCAGTCCTGCTGACCGAACCGAGGAAGCCTGAGGGGCATCTGGAAGATCGAGGTGAAAGATTTAGGACGTTTTAGATGTCGTGGGGTCCGACACGTCATCTTTTCCCAGAGCTTGGAGGACATTGAGTCACAGCCCCCGGGGCGGAGGGGATGGCAGCCCAAGCCAGGCCTCCTGTGCCCCACGGGACCTCTTAGTGCTCACGTGCTAAAGACATGAGACATGTATCAAAACAGTCCCGTGGAAATGAGAGCCACCCTTTGCTCAGTGGTCCGCTTACTTGAAAAACAGATGCCAACCGCCCCGGCTCCCACTCTGCTAACACCGACACGAGCGTGCGGGGTTTTGAAAGTGCCGCCCCAGCTGCAGTGTGTTCTGTCCTCCGAGCTCGGGCGCACCCTCCGAGGGAGGGACACGAGGAGGGCATTTCCCGGACGTCTGCTGCGTTTTAGAGAAATCTTTGCGCCAGGGCCCCAAGCGAAAGCCAGGGGCAAGGGAAAGACAGGAAGACAGGACCGAGGGAATCCATGGAGACTTGAATGAGAAAAAAATTAAAGGAGCTCGTCAGGAGGTTCCTCCCCGCCCCCTACACCACGAAGAGATGAGTCAGTGGAGAAATAATAGCAGCAGGAAAAGAATGTGAGCGTCGGAGAAGAAATACAGTGTTAATTACAGGAACCTTTTAGAACGCGTGCGGAACCCAGCAGAAAGGGGGGGCTGCTCTGTTTTTGCTTGAAACCAGCCGCGCGATGCTCTTTCTACAGCCCTACGTCAGGGGCTCCGTTTCGCTGCTCATCTGTTCTGCAGATAAGCCCTCTAAGGCTTCCGAAGGTTCTCGCAGATCCCTAACTTTGGCTCCCTTTGGAATTTCTTTGCACAAGATTTTGAGGCGTGGTGCGTCTGAGGTCACTTAGCCACCTTCATTCCCGCGAAGAGCAGTCTTTGCAACAAGACGGAGATCCTACGTCCATCCATCCTGCGTTCTGCCTTTTCTTTGACAGCTGTGTGGTGTGGGCCAAGTGGTTAAGACTTTTCGGTGTCCCGGTGGATCATCTGTAACTGGGATGTCTACTCCGTCCACTCAAAGGATCGGCATGGGACTCAATGCCGAGTTCGTCGGTCAGTGGGCAGTGTGGTGGGCGGTGGGGACATTCAGCCTGTCCTCACCTGTGTGTGGGCTCTTGCCCACCTGGTTTCCATTGGGCAGTTTCAGTTCTGTCTCTGCAGTAACCCTCTTCAGCCAGATTGCAGAGTTCCAGAAGAAAAGATAGATGTTAAACTTTATCCAGGATTCTCTCCAACCTGGAGGGCCACACCATGGGCAGCATGTGACGAGGGCACATGGGGGAGCAGGGGACAGGCAAGCGTGGGGACGAGAACTGGATCCCAGTGACAGCACCTGGGAATGCTCCCATGAGGATGCGCAACGCCAGGGCCCTAACGGAGGAGGAGGGCTTTGCCCTGATGTTCTCAGTGGAGGGAGCAGCTGCAGGAAAGGAAGGGCTGAGAGGTCATTTAGAGCGTGGGGCTGGGCCGGGCTTCGCCACCCTGCAGTGAGTGGCAGGGTGGTGAGCTGGAAAGGAGGGATTCTGGAGAAGGCCGTGGGGTTTCACACTGCACTCGGTATTCGTGGGTGGACCGTCGGAAGCTTTCGAATAGCAGACATGACCTGGGTTTTTTTGGTGGAAAACTCTGGCTGCCACGATTGGGTGGGTCGGAGTAGGAAGTGGATGCAGGTGTGAGGAGGGGCTTGAAAGGCTGTCGTGATGCTCCTTGGCAAGCCGTCAGGACGGAGACCACGTCAGAGATGCAGTGAGGATACAGGTTTGAGGGACATCCAGGAGCAGTAGTAAAAAGCCTGGGGGTCTGGCTGGATTGGGCTTATATGGAAGGGGGAAGAGATGGCAATTACCCTACCCTTTCAAGTCTGCAGCTGGCAGCCTGTGCTGGGAAGTAAGGGCGGGAAGGAGGGAGAAGTAAGGAAAAACAAGTCATATTCGGAGCATTTTGATTTTGGGGGGCCAGGGGAAGCCTGCGTCAGCTCATTTAGCCGGGAGTATGGGCTATGAGGTTTGGAACATAGAAGACAGATCAGAGGAAGAAAGGTACAAGAAGTTTCAGCATGTTATGTTCGTGTAGAAGTTTAGAATTTACAAAAGAATCTCGTATGTACATACAGAACAGAAACTCCAGCGGGCATTATTGCTTCTGTTTGGTGGAACCGAGGCCATGCCTCCATCGAGTGGGATGGGGCGTCAGGTGGAAGGAGGTTCTGAGCACGTTGTCCAGGGGCCTGGGATACTGAAATCCACACTCCTCTCTTCCCAGTCTCTCCACCCTTATCATCCCCCCCCACCCTCGACCCCCCCACACACACACCCTGCAGAGCAGCAGGGTTCCACCTCCCTCCGCGTTCTCGTCCACCTCCGGGCCTGTTAGTGGAGAAGGTAGCCATGCGCAAGCTTGGGCAGCTGGATGGACACGTGGAGTGAAAAGACTCGAGGGAGATGAACGCCAAGACAGTGATCGCAGGAGAACTAAGGGACAGCAGAGGTGACTTCAAGCTGGGATGGGGGTTCAACTGGGGTTTCCACCGCGTGCCGTGCGCTAAGAGCTGGGGATACAGCAGGAGACAACGTAGACAAAATCCGTCCCTCTGAGATCAGACATATCCTAGTGAGGAGAGAGACTAAGCAGAATGGGTGGGAGTTAGCTGGTGACTCGTGCTATGGTATGAACAAGGGCAGTGGACAGCAGTGCAGGGAGGGGTACTGTTTGGGTGTGGATGGGGCAGGTGTCAGTGAGGTCGGGACATGTGAGTAAGGACTTCAGGGTCAAGGGAGTGAGGGACAAGCCATGAGGCTATCTGGTGAAGAGCATTCCATCCAGGGCAGCAAGGCCAAGGCCGTGGGGCGGGAGGACCCCTGCTTTGCTGGGGAGCGGGGGAGAGGAGGCGGGCCTGGCTGGGGGGGCACAGTGAGGGAGCGGGAGAAGCACAGAGCCAGGAGGGCCTGTGGCCAGTCACGTAGAGTCTTGTCGACCGTTGGGATGACCTTGGCTTTTATGCAGAAGGACTGGGAGCCACTGCAGGGTGCTGAGCAGAGATGTGAGGGGGTCCGATGGCTCCTGTGTACTGTGTTGACAGTGGGGTGTGGAGAGGCAAGAGGGTGGCCAGGCTCTATGCCGTGGTCCAGAGGGATCATTGGGGCTGGGAGCAGGGGGCAGCACACGTGCATTATGAAGGGGTCACCGCCAGAATGTTCTGATGGATTCTCTGGGGAACGGGAAGTTTGAGGCGTCAAGGAGAGCCCGAGTAACTGGACGGACGGGTGGGGCTGCTGTTAGGGTGGGGGCCGCTGCGGAGAGAGCGAGCTTGTTTGCAGGGGGAGGCCAGGAGCTTGTTTGCGGACCTGCCAAGTTTGAGATGTCTCCATGACATCCCGATGATGACAGCCCGTGGGTACTTGGGTACCTCAGCATGGAGGTCAAGAGAAATGTCCGTTTGGGGGTCATCAGTGTAGAGATGGTACTTAAAACTGTGAGGCTGGAAGAGATGGCCTAGTAAATGGGTGTAGATTTAAAAAAAAACAAAAGGGAGCCTGGAGCACTCCCTTGCTGAGGGGGCAGCAGACCTGGCCGAGCCCAGGGGGAGCACTCGGGCAGGTGGGAGCGTGCAGAAGACAGGCAGCCAAGGGAAGCACGTATTTCCGGGAGGAGGTGGGGTCGCCTGATTCCAAGGTGGCAGCTGGATCTCTTGGGTTCATCTACTTTCACGCCCGAGGTGGTCCCATTCCCACGCGCTCCAGCAGTGACATGTAGCCGCCCCATGGGGAAAGAGCCAGTGAGAATAGCGCCTCCACTGATCAGTTATGTTCCTGCTTCCATACCGAGAGCCCGAACTGTCTGTCGCTGACGGATGTCCTGTTACCTATCGTTCAGGTGACGCGCGTTTCTCACAGTGCTGTGAGAGCCCCACGTTTTGCAGCCGAGGGCGCTGAGATTCAGAGAGGTTCAATGCCTCGTCCAAGGTCGGAGTTAAAGGAGCAGCACGGGGCGGAGAATCCAGGATGGCGAGGCCATTAGTCCATCAGGCAGGGGACAGCTGCGGGGGGAGCCATGCGCTGGGCCTCAGCTCCTGGGGGGTCTTCCAGGGGCCGCCGACCTTCCCTCTAGGGGGCCTCACAAGCCGCCCAGAGGCCCCTAGATAAATTGCTGTGAAGAAATGAGGCCAGGCTGGTCACTCTGTAGCATAGCAGTGCGAAGGTAAACTTTGCCAGAGGAAAACGTCACTCTTTTCCTTGGCTTTTTTCCTGTCAAAACCATATGCGTGGTAAAAACCCCCGCGGTGTGGCCCGAAGGAATACACACACCCAGATCCGTTTAAGCATAAAATGTACAAACGCAAGTGAACGCACATACAGAACTGTGGATTCTAAGACGGCTCTAAGGCAGAGCGCTCTAAGGGAGAACCACGACCCGGTCTGCAGGCTGCCTGAATTTAGTTCCCACCACTTTGCAGAAGACAGAGGGCTGGGTTCTGCCAGCGGCAGGAACCTAATATAATCACAACCAGAAGTGAGGTCTAACACCCAGACCCCAGAGTCCCCCTGCCCATAGAGACCCATCCATGAACGGTCCCATAAATGAGAGTCCCTGGAGGCTGGTGCCATCTTGAGCAGCGTGGCAGGGGCCGCTCAGGTAGTGTTTAGTGCAGACTGTGGTGCTGGCCAGGTGTGCCCATGGCCTGTCTGCCAAACGCGATCTCCTCCCATGTTCCTGGGTCCGGGCACCCGCCCCGGGCTGGGACCAGCACCACCAGGCTGCACTCCACCATCTGAACTTGCTGGGGCTGTGTCGTGGTTAGAGGAAGACACCCCATCTGTTTTCTGGGTTTCTCCTGCGTGTCTGACAGTCCCATAGCCAGCTGGGTTTTATGAAACCCAAAGTGGGTCTTGCCCGGAGCACATTCCCCTCTAATTTTTACAGTCGATCTGAGAGTTCTGGGAATTGAATCTGCACACTTCCTTTGCCAGCCTCGTGTCGAAGAAGAGCTGTTTCGTATTTGAGGAGCCTTCTGGGGGCTTTTTAATGATTCTCGGTAAGTTTTTCTTGTCCTCTCGTGGAGAATTCCACGTGGCCAAGGATTAGTGTCTTGATCTCCTGTGCGTTGCTCTTAGGTTTGGACACAGACAGCCCGGCCTCTTCCTCACTGGGACAAAGGCACCAAGGAATCCAGCCTTTCCACTCACCTTCTTCACAGCCGAAATCTGTTCTTTCTCATTTAAAAATATAAATAAATAACGTTGCTTTAGTCACCACTTCTAAGTTCTAGCTTTTCCGCTAAACAAGTTAGGTAACTAGGAACTCGCCTCTTTGGGTCTCTACTTCATCCTGTCTCTGAAATGGTGAAGTCAGGTGGCCTCTGAAACTTCTTCCAGCCCTAAAGTCTTGTGACTCCGTGGGTGCATGAAGTGTGTCCTGGCAGCTAACACTAGAGGGTCATCATTTCAACAAACAGTGACGGAACGCATTCTACGGTCCAGGCACTGCTCTGAGTGCTGAGGACACGGCAGCAAATAAAACAAAAAAAGCCTGTACTCAGATGCTGTATGCTGTGGCACAGCGGTCCCCAACCATTTTTGGAGGTGCCAGCGCTGGGAAGTGGCTGCAAATTCAGATGAAGCTTCGCTGACTTGCCCGCTGCTCACCTCCTGCTGTGCAGCCCGGTTCCTAACAGGCCACAGACCGGTACTGGTCCGAGGCTAGGGGTTGGGGACCCCTGCACTAAGGTGCGTGGCTGTACTCCTTAAGACTAAGAGCCTTGATCCTCCATGACCTATTGCTCGTGACCATCATCTTTAAGATCCGCAGTCATTTTCACCCACATGGCTTTTGGTAATAATATCTATTACCAGATGATGTGTTTTACTGCCCCATAAGACTGTCTTTTCTTCCTGGCCTGACCCAGGAAATTCATGCAGGATTCATTAGACCTTCCAAACAGCTCGCTTATGAGTAGCCAGGAACCAGAGGCTCAGAGGCTGGTGCATGGTGACATTTTTAAGAAACGGACCTGCTGCTTCCTCCTTGGCGATATCCATCTCACGGGGCTGCCGTGAGCATAGACTCGAACGTGACGCTTTGTAGAAAGCGGTCAGCCTGCGGGGCGGCGGGGCGGCGGGGGGGGGTTGTCGGTAAATGTCAGTGCCATCCCCTTCCTTATAGCACCCCTAGACAGAATATGGCGCTGGAGCCGTTTCCGGTATCCTGACAGCTCTTGGTTCCCGTTTGCCCTTTTTGCGCATGTATGATACAGGTATGTCCCCCTTCACTCAGCAGGTGTTTACAGGACATTCACCTTGCTAAGCAAGCATTACAGGCACAGGGAGGGAGACGCAAATGTGTGAAAAATAGTTGCCAGCATCGTGGACTAGAAGCCCTGATTTTGGAGGTCTCAGCCCGTGAATCACATACTGTTTGCTAAATGAACAGAACTCTTACGTAATCAGCTACTGTACAGCCAAAGACTAAATCGTCGTGTTTTATACATTAGGAATTCTGAGGAAAGGGGGAAGGTGATCGTGGGCTCTGTCCACCGCCGGCTTCAAGAATGAATTTCGTGGTCTTTTTAATGTGTGTATTTTAAATGGAGATGGAGACAGCCAGCTTCCGCTGAGTATGTGCATATGCGTGTGATTAGAATCATAGAGTTACATAGAATCTGAAGGGATCTTAAGCTTCTCTAGAGGTCCCACCGCCTCCTCCTGTCCTTCCCCCCACACACCCAGCGTTAGCGATCGCAACCCCAGACGCCCAAGGAGCTCAAGTGTCTTAGGTACGGAAAGGGCTTCAAGATTTGAAGCGTGCAGACACAGAGGGTAAGCGACGTGACATTTAAATATTTAATTCTAATCTCTTAGAAAATGTAGATGCCGTAGATTCCAAGCTAAGTGATGCCGAACACATTCTAATCACTTAATTGGAGGGTTGGCAGGAAGGAGTTGGGAGGTTAATTTAATAGCCACGTGGTTCGGCTTCGGACTACACAGTGAGCAGAATGCACCTTCTGGAGACAGTGGGGGAGAGCTGGTAAGAGGTCTGCACCGTCAGGTGATCCCCACCTGACGGTGTAGACCTTTAGCTTTCCTGAAGCCTTGCCCTGTCTTCCTTCTCAGCCACATGGTCTCGAGAGAACAGCGGGTTCTAGAATAATGTTCAACGCCATTTCCTTGTGGCATTGACAAGTTGCTATAAGACCTGTACCTCCCTTACCCTGTAGTAAAATTAGATTCCTTATACGTCGTTCCACGTGAAGCCACAGAACCTGTTGACAACTCCGAGGACTTACTGTACATCTGCGTCCCCTTCAACCCAGCCGTGGTCCTCTCTTCTTAAGTAAATGACATTCTCGTGGTGTCAAAAGTATACCAGGCAGAGGATGTGGAAAACTTCCTCCGATCATTTTGCCTGGCAAACCTGCAATTAATTTTAAAATCGAAAAGATGTTGACTGTGGTAGACAGGAGTGGAGGATGACTTAAGGGACTGGGTGTGACTGATTTGTTGTGGCACCTGCAAATGATTTCTGGAGCATACAGACTGTTGTTTGGTGGGCCAGCTAATGTGGGACAAGGCTTTGTGGCAGCCTTAGCTTATGTGTGCACCTGCGGACGCGTACGAGCTTGGGGGCAGGCACCTGCCTGCACCGTGAGGTTCGCGGGGTGCGTCCTGGTCACTTCACAGGAGCTCACAAGGGAATCCGGCATCGCCTTGCTCAGCGAAAGCACAGATTGGGGGCTGTGGACTGTGGCGTGAGCATGCGGGTGTGGGGGTCAGAGAAAGCTTCCCGGGGGAGGTTCGACCTCAGCTGAACCTTGAAGGGTACACATGAGTTCATCAGCTAGACAAGGGAGGAGGCAGACATTCCGTGGGTAGCATGTGCCAAGATGCAAAACCACAGACCTAGAAAAGAACGAGCATCGAGAAACTGCAAGACAAGGAGAATTGAAAGTTGATGTCGTGTTATGGGGAGCCATTCCCCCGCCCTCCACCCCACGGGGTGTCAGATGATCTCTCAGGCCATAGGACATCATCATCAGGTGTTTTAAGGTGTATATTTTAGGGGGATGACTCAGGAGTGCCACAGAGTGACTAGAAGATAAGAGAGAGGTTCTAGAAACAAGACGAGCAGGGCGAGCTCTTCTGGGTGAATCGTACGAGCTCTTGTGACCCACCTTTATGCAGTTGTCACAGCCATGGCTTCCTGATCAGCAGAGAGTCATTCGGCCCAGCTGACTTGACTGTGTTCCTTAGCCAGGGCCAGCCTCCTAGACCTGACTAGGCCTCAGTCCCACGAGAAAGTGCTTGGGCTCACTTCAGCTCCAAGGCCATGGCAGAGTGCAGATCGGAGGAGGGCATCGCCCACGGGATTACAGATACTCCATCTCCCAAGTGTGGGCCAGGAAAACCGAGGGCGACCGCATATCTGGCTCCTGACAAACATCAGTATCTTTCAAGCATTCATTATGTGTCAACATGACTTGATTTTGAATCCAAACTCAGGAGGAGGCTTTCAGTAAACTTGAGAGTGGGCAGAAGCTAGTTTCTTGAAGATCAGCAAGATTCCCCATATCAGGTCGTTGAGAATGAACGTCCCACAGCCTCAGGAGCCCTTGCTCTGCTACATAACCAGAGGGAGCGGGTCCCAAATGCCAGGACTGCTGGCAGCTTGCTGATCTAGGCAGGCTGAAGGATGTCACGTTCACCGAGGAAATGCATCCTTGGGCCACCTATCCAACCCCAAATGGAGGAGAACTCAGTGCTACGTAAACCTTGGATACCTTTTCGTTCAAGATCGCCCCAGTTGGAATGCCCGCTGGGCTCCGTGCAGAGAGAACTT
>NW_006430726.1:51311-73624 GCF_000325575.1 Pteropus alecto | reverse complement strand
ACCACTCATATTCTGTCCACGAGAACACCAGATCATATCTCCTCCTCGGTGTGTCTCGGCGACAGCCCGGCCACACGCTTGGCCTCTCAGGCCAGCGAGTGGGAGGCACGTCCGGCTCCTCCCAGCTTGTCCCTTCATGACCTAGCAGACAGGAAATACTGCTGGATGTCCACTCCCAGAGGCACCCCAACCACAGGGCTGTTTCCCTGGATCGGGTTATCATCAGTGGCTCTCCATTTCCTCCTCCGGGTCCCCAGACCTCAGGCCATCCTGCACTCGGGGGCTGATGCAGCCCCGACAGCCACCTGCAGTGGCTTTTCTGTCAGCTCTTGCGTCAAGACCAGCCGACCTGGTGATCCAGCTTCTTCCCAAACTGCCACCCACTCTGTCAGAGAGACCTTTCCCTCCCAACTCCCAGCATCCTCTGCGGCTTCCGCCAAGCAAGCCCCGCCTTTCCCTCCCCCTCCTCCACCCGCCCTGTGGTTCTGTCTGCTCCTCCCTCGTGGGAACCAGCCCTCTCTGCTTCCTTTTCATCTCTCCATCTCTCCACCAAACCTCCAAGTCCTGCTTCCTCTTACTTCTAACACTGACAGGTTAAGTGTTTTGTCTCTTAGAATGATGCACACTCATTGGTAGTTCAAAGTACAGAGAATACCATTGACCTTGGAATAGCACGTGTTTGAAGTGCACCAGGTCCACTTATATGTGGATTTTTTTTCAATAAATACTATAAAGGTATTTTCTCTGATGATCTCCTTAACATTTTCTCTAGCTGCCTTTATTATTACCATGTGTAATACATACACATACAAAATCTGTGTCAATCAACTCTTATCTGTAAGGCTATTAGTAGTTAAGTTTTGGAGGAGTTGAAAGTTATATGTGGATTTTCAACTGTGGGTGGGGAGGGGAAGGGTTAGCACCTTTAAACCGTGTGTTGTTCAAGGGTCAACTATATACAGAAGAGATGAAAAAATAATAATAATAATTCCACCACCCAGAAATTATTACAATTTATATGTATCTTTTAAAGATTAAATGCACATGCAAATATAGGGTATATATTATTTTTACATAATTAGGATTGTGCTATTTATATATTTTATTCTTTATTCTCATTGAGAATAAATGCTCTTTACTCAAAATGAGACTTTTACGAAACCCACTAATTTATCTTTAACAGCTGTGTTAATAGCCCATCATGCGGAAGTGCAATTCATCGACTTAACCTGTCTCTTATAGTTGTCATTTTGTGGCTTCCGGCTTTTCAGCATTATAAATAACAAATGTGCTCGTTCCTTAACTCTGGCCATTTCTTTTTTATATCATTTGATTTAGCGTTTTGTTTTTTGATTTTTTTTTATATTACAGAGGCAGATTGCACTTACCGAGCTTCTTCTGGGTGTCAGCCTCTATGCTCAGTGCATTTCCCACTTAAGCCTCAAAGCTCCCTTGCAAAGAAGGTATTTTTAATATCTCAAGTCATTTGACTTAAGCCACACAATTCAGTAGGTATGAGGTTCTAATTCAGCCCTCGTTGCTCACGGTATTAAGAATGCACAGCAGTGTGCATCTGTGGGCAAGCCCCGAGACTTCATAAAAACAACGGATACCTTCAGGTGTTGTACTGTCATTTTCCAGCTGGATTATTAGTTCTTCTTAGATGTCAGATACACACCTCTAGACTTAATCATCTTAGACCCAATTAGAGCTGGAAGGGACTCTCTCATTTTGTAAATGAAGAAGCTGAGAGACTTAACAGGTGTCTACAGTGCCGGAGTGTGAGCTATATTGGAGCGTCTACGGTAGACACACAACCACCAGTCTTTAAAGACATCATCGTCTATTGTGTGGGCTTACCTTTCCGATGCTCATGCGTCAGAACGCCGTGCAGGTTGTCTCGTCCAGGGCAGCAGTGTCGCAGCCGGGTACCACGTGTGTATTGCACAATCGATGCTGAGCCCCGAGTTCCTCAATTTACTCCAGGTCGAGCAGAGCCGTGAGAAGAGAATGATTCCAACTACAGGGTTCCATTTTCCGAAGTACCGAAATCGAGTTTGTAGCTGTTTGTTAGCTGGGTCTCTCCTGTTGAGGCAAGTGGTTCTCAGGCTGTGCCATCACCTGGAGGCCCTGTTCCTGGGGGACGGGCAGGGAGAGGGGGGCCTTCCAGAGTTTCTGATTCTGTGGGGCTGAGATGGGGCCTGATCGTTTGCGTTTCTAACAAACTCGCATGGTGGTACTGGTCACCGGGGACCACATTTTAAGAACTACAGTCATAGGCCGTTAAAAAGATATGAGAAGGCAGGCCATGCAATGCACTGTGGAATCTTTAGCCCTCGGTTTAAAATGGCAAAACATACATGACTCAGTCATTCACGCCTTCATGACATTTGAAGTCCAAGGGGCTTCAGCGCTCTGTGCCAGCCTAGCCTCTTGCCTTCTCGCTCAGCTTCAGGCCCTCCTGCTACGAGCTGCTCGAGTCCTCCCCAAGTCTAGCAGCGTCCCAAATGCCCCACTGGAACAGCAGGTAGAGGCCGAACGCACCTTGCTGCCCAGAGCCTGGGATTTTGAGAGCTAGGTTAGGACAAGACAAATAAATGCTCATCGAAGTCACTGTCACCCATCTTCACCCCTAGGTATCCCTGCCCTTTACCTATGGCCATGGACTGACACCTTGCTAGCCTTTAACAGTCGCTTCTCCTCAGGAACTACTTTCCTGTTCTGTCCCTAGGTGGTATTTGAGGTCTCTGCAAGCCACCACAAACCTCCCCAGAACCCCAGGATCCCACCCCAGACACCCACATTTCACTGTTGCCTAGAGCTCAGATCCCGGGCCCCGACAGCCAGTTCAGGTGGAGTTAAGTTTGCCTTACCTCTTCTCCCGGGGAGTCCCAGAAGTTCTTGTCCCGAGGCGTCCTGGCTCATTTCCCTTCCCTTTCCCATCCTGGGGAAGGGCCCAGGTCGGTCCTCATGGCCAAAACCACTCTGAATGTGATCACATTCTCTCGTTTCACTCTGAGTTCCAAATCCACCCTCCGTTTCCACAGTGATGCTGACGATCACGAGGCCATCCATGGAAAGCTGGACCATCTACCTAATCACTCTGAGTTCCAAATCCACCCTCCGTTTCCACAGCGATGCTGACGTCTCCATGGCTGAGGATGTGCATGTTTCCTCTTCCTTAGCCCAGCGGGATGATCACGAGGCCATCCATGGGAAGCTGGACCATCTATCTAACGGCCTTTGGGAGAACAGCCCTCGACACAGCTGAATGAGGGGGAGAAAAATAGCTTTCAGGAGCCAGGACTAGGAGAGGCAGGGCCAGGAGGAGGGCTGCTACCCAGCCGGCCTGGCTCCCTGGTAGGCTGCTCCACACCGGGGAGGGTCCATGTCTCACCACATCTCCCCTCCCATCCCTGCTTCTTCACAAGCCAAAGATATGAACAAGTAAGTGTGAAGCCTTCACCCCTTAGCCTTTGTTATGAGGTCTCGAGCTTCTCCCCAGAGAAAGGAGAGAGCTCTAACCAAAGTCTGGCACGAGGGGCTTTCATTCTCTTCAAAAAAAAAAAGGAGGGTTGAGGTGGGGGAGAGGAGGTGTGACAGGAAACAAGGGACAGAGGGGGCGTTGCGGGGAGACAGAAGGCCTCAGAAGGGGTCACTTTAAAAGTGCTGTTGCCGGTGTGAAATGTGGCCGTGTTGTCACTGGCCTCGTTGACGGCAGCGATCCAGACTTCAGAGCAGAGCTTCTCGGTCTCAGCACTATCGACGCTGGGAGCCGGGCTTTGTTTTTTTGGGCAGAGGGTGGGGAGGACTGTCCTGTGCATTGTGGGATATGTAGCATCCCACTGAACTCCATCTGAACTGGCCGTCAGGTCCCCTGGCTTCTACCCATTAGATGCCAGTAGCCTCCCCGCCCCTCACCCCCAGCAGATGTGACAGCCCCAAACATTGTCATATGTCCTGTGGGAGTGGGGGGCTTAACTTCACTTTATACCTGAATCGAGGACCATTCAACAGATATTACTGGAAAGCAGGTGCTTCCACCTAGTCCAGTCATTTAATCCTCCCCATAACCCCATGGAGTAAGTGGCATTAGCCCCATTTTGCAGATGAGGAAACCAAAGCCTAAAGGGGGACACGTGAGTGGATGACATAGTTAAGTAACTGCCGGGACCAAGATTCGAATCCAGGTTGGTCTGATGTCAGAGCCCGTCATCTTAGAGCCGTGTGGTCGTGAGGAAAAGAAAACTCGCTCACAGGGTTTATTTTAAGGACACGATGGGATATTTTACAGGCGGCACAAGACGGGAGATGGCCTTTCAGACTTGGCCTTTCGGAAATAGAGCTGGAAGGTTGAGAGCCAAGTTCACACGCTCCTCTCTCACTGCTCCATGGCTGGGCTTGTTACGCACAGTGGCTTCCTCTCCTGGTCTGCTTCCCCATAGTGCCGGCCCTGTCCCTAACATCGTTAAAATGCTCAGAAATCCAGATTCCCAGGGGGAACAACGTGATTGGCTCAGCGTGGGGGAGTGCTTTGTTCGTGATCCAGTCCGCTGTGTGTGCTACGGAGTGGGGTCCCTGAGGAGAAGCGATTGGCCTCCCCTATGCCCTGAGTTTTTGCCACTGCCCTTTAACTGCCCTGGCTCGGCCATCACCATGACAATAGAGGCCAAGCTGCCCAACACCTCAAAAGCCAGGATTTGACCACCAGCACCTAGGTCAAAGTGCAACCCCAGGAGATGTCAGCAGATACATCTGGTTCTTCCATTTACCAAGCAAGTGGAGCCAGATCAGCCCCCACCCCAGAAATCAATCTTTACCAAGACTTAATGAAGAGTTACCTAGTTAATAGCCCATGACAAATCCGAAGGCTGTTAGGGGGTCTGACAGCCCAGACATTAACAGCAGCAGTGGCCAATTTCCAAGAGATTACTGACATTTGGGGCCATTCAGGAAGACATCCGGGAGGAAATATTCACAGAGTTGTTTGGGGCACAGCGAGGCGGGGCAGAGAATAAGTGGCAGCTGGGTAATGTACGGTGACAGTGGCATCTCTGAGCAAGAGCATAAGTTGCTTGTGGAGCCTTCTAATCATAGACTTGTCAAGAACAGAAGTAGCAGCGAGTCGCAGCAGAATTTCCTCGAGCTCAGGAGGAACCCAGCGGTCCCCCAGAGTTCCCAAGCTCCTCGGTGTCATCTAGGCTGTTTTCAGGGGTTCTGGCCCTCCCCTTGTTCGGTGACCCGGTGGCCGAAAGTCACTGTGACTGATGTCCAGCCATCACACGTAGGCGACTGTCACACGCAGAGGAGCGCGGCCTCTCGTCTCTGTGGCCCTGCCCTCTGTCACGGCCAGTGGTGTTGGCCTCCGGTGGGCATCGAGCAGGCGTCCTAGTGCACCCACTGTGAGCTACACACTCTGCCTGGCCCCTTCCCTGGGGGTGTCACGGGGCCCAGAGGGACGGCTGATTTGAAAGCAAAGATGACAAAGCAGTGTACTTTGAGCTCTAACGGAAATAGAAATAACCTACATGGGGAGCTTTTTCTGGGGCGTACTGCTGTGGACACGATGTGATCGCGCAGTGGCGTCACGCACAGAGGCGTGTCACGCCATCCAGAGATTCGACGACGGGCTCCTGCTCTCCAGGGGCTCGCCGTATCTGGCCATAAACGCTCACCTCTGTGTCCAGATTACATCCTGCTTCCCTCCATCATCAGCCCACGGTGCCAGGCCTGCCCACCGAATCGTCTTTTACCCCATAGCGCTGCTCGAGACATTCTGGTGGCTTCCTTTTTCCGCTTAGGATAAACCCAGACTGGGAGCCTGCCTTCCTCCCTGACCGGTCGTCCAGCTCGGCCCCTGCACATCACGCTGCAGCCTCCCGGCCTCCCCTGCTGTTGGCGAACTCGCTCAGGCTTTTTCCCACCGCAGGCTGCCGTGCAAGCTCTTCTCTCATTTGGAACTCTCGGCGCCCCCAAAACTGCCTTCTTCTCAGCCTCAATTCCGGTCCACCTCCCCGGAGCCAGCTTCTCCAGCGGCCCTTCCAGATTTGCCTCCCACGCCGCGTTCCTCCGTCACGTCTTCCTCTTGCATTTTCTTCACGGTTTCTGGAATTTGTCTCTTTTGCTATGATGTAGGTGCAGATCATCAGAACTACGTAGTAAGTGCATCACGCTCAGGGACCTCAGAGAGGCATAGGCCTGGATGACATTTGAGCCAGAACTTGAAGCAGAGGTGTGACTTTGTCTTGTCTTCTGAGCTCGTCTTGAACCAAACAGCTGTGTGGCATTGCTGCGTATGCTGACTTGGCGCTTGTATTTGAGATCAGCCATGACAGGGGGACAGCAGAGTGACTGTCCCAAGAAGCCAGGCACATTTTCCACTGATGCTCTTCTCCTTCCCCTGGCAGCTCAAGCTGCACAGAAACAAAAGTGCCCCACGATGGGGGTCAGGTGCTCTTTGTACTTCTGCAGCAACGAGTCTTTTTCGTAACCGCCAAATGTCAGTGCTATTTGGGGCAGATGTTCTGGGCAGCAGTTGGTGATGACCTCACAAAGGTGTGACTTTAACGACCAAGTGACACAGCCGTGCACAGTGAGTAAAGCCAGGCTCTGGTTCCCTGGTCCCTGTGTTCCAAGGCCCTCAAATTCAGAGTAAATGCAGGGCCACCGCCGAGTGAGCTCAGAGCTTGTGTGCACGGTCTGGGGACTTTGAGAAAATTTCTCTTGGACGGAGTCCGTAAACCCAGCTGGGTGTCACGTTCCTGTCTTCCACCTTGGCATGGGGTCAACTCCGTGTGACTGGGGCTTCTTAACTTCTCTGAGCCTCTGTTTTCTCATCTCAAAAAAAAAAAAATAGTAATACCTACCCGGAGGAGCTTGAAAGCAATCGGATGGGAATACGTGTGCTGTGGCATTTTGCATTCTGTGAGGCACCATGTAAATGTTAAGTACCGCGGCAGCCAGCTTCTCAAGCATAAATCCTAGACTCGAAGCTGGGTAAGAATTGGATAGAACCTCGGGGGTCCCCAGCAGGAAGCCACCGCCCTCGGCTTGGATTTCTCCTGTCTTAGGGAGATTGCTCTTTTCCGAGGTCTCTATTTCTGGAGGTGGGATGGGCTGATGCACGAAACTGGTCGTTTAGTGCACTCCTCGAGTCGCAGTCGGATGGGGGGTACGTAGCCTTCAAAAGCTTTCAGAAGCAGAACTGCGCTTCCACGTGCGGCTTCTCCAAGCCCCATTTTCCTCTTTTTTTTTAGGACACTTGATTTTACAGAAAAATTGTAAAGATAGCACAGAGCGTTCCCATCTACCCCACACCCATTTCTAACATATTCGTATGGTACGTTTGTCACAATTAACGAACCCTATGTCGATATATTTGTACCTAAAGTCCACACTTTATTCAGATGTCCTGAATTTTTGGCTCATGTCCTTTTTCGGTCCCAGAATCCTGTCCAGGACATCACGTCACATTTGCATGTCCTCTGTCCTTAGGCTCCTCTTAGTGCTGACAGTTTCTTCTACTTTCCTTGGTTTCGATGACCTTGACAATTCGGGGACCACTGGTCAGGCATTTGTAGGAGGTCTCTCAGCTGTGACTTGTCTGCTGTGTTTTCCCTCACGATTAGACTGGGATTGTGGGTTTGGGGAGGGGGAAGAGCATAGGTAAAGCGCCATGCTCATCGCTTCATTCCAAGGGCACATACTGTTGACCTGACCTCACCACTGTTGACGTTGACCTTGATCACCTACCTGGCTGAGCACGTGTTTGTCAGGTTCCTCCATTGGGAAGTGATTCTTTTTTCCTCGTTTGTAGACTGTGCTCTTTGGAGAAAAGTTGCTGTGTGCAGCCCACAGTTAAGGAGTGAGGAGTTATGCCCTTCTTCCTTGATAATAATCTGCATACATTATTTCAGGCCTTGGGTCAATACTGGTTTTTTTTATTTGGTTTCTTGTTTCATCTTTGGTCGCTGGGGGCTCTTTCGGTGGCTCCTGTGTCTTCTCTCTATACTTCTATCAATGTGGGTTTATTTATCTATCTATCTATCTATCTATCTATCTATCTATTTATTTATTTATTTATTTTTCTGAGCATTTCCTTACTTTCTGGGACTACAAGATGTTCCAGACTCACCATGTATTAAAATAGAGCTATTTTTGTATCTATCTTGTGAGTTGTTCTGAAGATTAAATGAATTACTGCCGGTAATGCTTTTTCTGTCTATACTTCTTTTTTATGATTATCGAGATATAATTGACGTATAGCATTATATTAGTTTCAGGTATACAACATAATGTATATTTTGCAGTGATCACCACAATAAGTCTAGTTAACATCCATCACCATACATCATTACAATTTTTTTTTCTTGTGGTAAACTTTAATTAAGATCTGTTCTCTTGGCAATTTGCAAATATACAATCCAGTATTATGAACTCTAGTCACCGTGCTATACATTACTTCTCCAGGACTTATTTATTTTATAACTGCAAGTTTGCGCCCCCTTCACCCATTTTGCTCACTCCTCTCTACACTTTTAAAAATATATTTTTCTAACAACTAGATTAGCACACTGAGCTTTTAGTCACACCGAAGTGATCCAACGTCTCTTTTCATTCAAAGTCCTCATAAGCCAGAGTTCCCTATATTGTACTTGTGTAGTTTTATTATTATTTTTTTCTCTAATACAGAACTTTCTTTCCTTGCTTGGGTCTGGGAGTGTTTGGAGGTGCACCGGCTCATGCCCTCTCCTCAGCCATATCAGAATTATAGGGCTGCAGATGCCAGGCTGAGAGCCGGCAGAGATGCCTGCACATCGGGGGGCTTGGGGGGAGGGAGGGAGGGGGAGGCTCTGCCGAGCTCCAGCCCAGGGGTCAGAGAGGAGGAGCAGCCCGGCCGAGACCCTTTCCAGCCCCTCACACGTGAATCCGAGTCCTGCTTCATCAGCAGCTGCCCCTCTGAGTCAGGCGCCGAGACTTCCCCAAGGTCTGTTCACCGAGGCGTTTTCCTACAGTGATGAGCTGTGCCATCTCCAAAACCCACAGGGCTGGTGGGGCTGCTGGGAGGATTCTGGCAAAGCTAAGAGGTGGCAGGGTGTGTCCACACCCTGCTGGCCACATGGACGGGAATGGAGCTGCAGGCGGTGGCCCAGCTGCGCGAGCTCTGAGCAAAGGGGCAGGAGAAGGAGGAGGGGCCGGGCAGGGCGGGCTCCCAGACACCCACATCACCGCTTCAGGCGCACATGTCCCTAAGGGCCTCCCCTTGGCTCCTCGGTGATGTGGAGGCTCTGGGCGAGGCAAGGCAGGGGCTGCATGTGGGCAGGGCTGCGACAGCCACCTCCCCACTGCCATCCGGACAGGCCCTAGTGGACCTGCCCCCAGCACACACCCCGCCCTCCCGAGTTCTCGCTCCCGGCTGCCTCCACGTGCTGCCCCAGCCCTTCCCGGGGCCCCGAAATTCCATGACGAGCAAACCCTGAACGTGAGTAAATTCAACCGGGAGGAAAATCGGAGCCGTTATCCAGCTCCACACCTCCCAGATACCTGTGCAAACACACCCATGGCTCCACACCTCCCACATACTTGTGCAGACACACCCATGACACGCGCAGAGCACACACAGGAGCACAGCATGCTCATACACACACAACATACACACGCGCCCATGCAGAGGAGAAGGACGCGTGCACACATGCATGCACGCGCACGCACACGCACATGCACACGCACACCTTACATCTCATTCTGTTTCAGAAAGTTTTTAAGGCTCCAGTAAAATGAATGTGAGTGAACCTTTCGTCCCTCAACACCAGGTTCTAGAATCTGGGTTCTCCACCTTTAAGTCCAGCTGTGCCACCCTGGGTGTGGGCAAGGTAGCGTGTCTGTGCTTCCTCGAGTAGCTGACCTCACCCGGGAAGAAAGGTTAGCATCCTGTGCTGGGTGGGGCAGGTGTGGCCTCAGCTTCTTCTCCCTACAGTCGGAAGAGAGGGCAAGGCCAAGGTCAGTGAGGCCCCCAAGACCACCATCGCCCCCAGGAGCCCTTGGAGATGCACCCTTGGCCTACAGAAACCGTGTGGTTGGTGCTCGGCTTTCCCTGGCGTTTTGAAGGAGTGCCGTTTATCTTCCAGATAAACAGGAGGGGACCCCTGTCTGTCTGGGTCACCTCTTCCTGAGATTGCGCCCATCGGGCAGCAAGCCTGCCTTGCCCAGCCTTGCTGTCCTGGCCAAAGGGCAGCCCCGCTGCCTCTCAGATGAACAGCAGGGGGAGAAGAACAGAGAGAAGCCAGGGAGGTGTCAGCAGTGGGGTCAGGCTTCCAGGGAGTCCACGGTCCCTCTACGTCCCATCCAGGCACGAGAGGAGCGTTTACTCGGAGGAGGGAGGAAGGGATGACTGACTGATTTCGGGGGACCCCTGGGCTTCCAGGGCCCTGGGAATTTCAGATATCGCTGTGAGCCTAGCTTTGATAATCCCCAGAGGTAATGCATACCACGAGTTCACAAACCTGAGCTCGTTTGATCATAGATACTTCCTGAGCACTTACTGGGGTCCGGGCCCTGGGCCGGATATGAGGGAGATGTAGCCCAGTCTCTTGCTCTTTCGGGTGGCATAGTGGTTAAGTGAGCTGATTTTAGAGCCAGCTGTTTCTGGGTTCAAATCCTGTCTCCACCATGAGTTCTCATGCGACCCTGGATAAATGGCTTACTCTCGGTGATGTTCAAATTCTCCACCTGTAAAATGTGGATGAAGATAACCTGTCTTATGTTGGCCTTTTCTTCTTTGTCTTAACTGAGATAAAAGCACTTAGGCCCCAGTAAGCACTTGACGAAGGTTGGTTCTTAACAGATTACTTGAAGGGGACTGTTGGCTATGACTCCTTGCATGGCTTCAGGAGCTGTCCTGCTCAGCTGCTTCTGCAGGCTCTGCAAGGCCAGAGGGCTGCACTGTGCTGTCTGTGTGCCTGGGAGTGGCAGCCTCGTTGGACACAGCAAAGAGGAGGTGACACTAGTTACATCCCCTTTCTTTCTGTATAGGGATATTTTTTTGTCAGCCCCGGGCCTGAGGTTGAATGTCTCTCAAGAAGGGGGTAGAAGCCCAATCGCCCTGCACCTGGCACCACGCATCACATGACCCGGTGGTCAGCCACACAGGCCTTTGTGTCATGTGGCCAGACGTACGGCACCGTGGGCGATGTTGTTCCCCGGGCCTCGGGTTCGGCCTCTGTACATGAGACCTGGGATGCTGCCCTGATGGCAGCAGACATTTAGAATGAGCTGGAAACTGGCGCCTCCTCCTGCCCCCGGGAGCAGCCCGTTCTGGTTTCCAGCCTCGTCTCTTCCGTGGGGCTGTGAGCGGCTTCATTCCCGTTTCAGCGGAAGCACAGTGAGGACCACGTGCCAGCGGACAGACTGCGGTCACTGAGCAGAGGCCTTTTTCTGTCGAGGCTCGTGCGGTCGGGTGAATAACATTCCATCGTACCATTATGAACAAACAAAATGTGGAAGCCCACACTCAGCCAGGGGCGAGTGTGAGAAGAGGGACCTCCGCCTGCCAGGTGGCCCACCGAGGTCTCCCCTCCACCAGTCCCAGGCCGGGAGGCAGGGCCTCCCCGGAGTCACCCCTGTGGCCGTCTCCTTGTGTGCAGTCCCCAGTCCTCCCTCCATCATCAGATCTGCACTCAGGGAAGCGCCCAGAGAGCAGAGGGGCCCAGGGGTCCCAGTGACGGAGAAAGGCTTCTCTTTGCAGGTTCGTTTGCATCTTCTCATTGAAGGCAGATGCCTTAAATGAATTCGGTGCGGCAAAGTCGGGTTGCACACTTCTGATGCTTAGTGGACTAAGAGTCTGAGAGCTCCGTGGGGCAGGTAGGGGCAGCGTGTCCTGCGGGAGGCGACGTTTCAGTTCCCTGTGAAGTTTGTGGGGGCGGCTCAGAGAGCAGCAGCCAGACCCTGTCCACGTGAGATCAGGCTTTCTGGGAAGCCCAGGGACACAGTGGCCTGGAGTGCGGTGCCTCGGGAAGAGGACTGGGGAGGGGCCGGAATGTCTTGCGGACCGTGCGAGGAAGTGTGAATTTTATCGGGAGGGCGGTGGGAAATCGCCAGTGTGTTTTGAGGAGGGAGTGGTGTGGTCGGCCATGTGTACGTCCGGGAGAAGGCGACTCTGTTGGCAGAGCGGTGGACGCCTTAGAGAGGGAGGTAGGGCTCGGCGGCTGGGAGACCAGTTGGCCCAAGAAGCGAGTCTCTCTTACTGTGGACCCTCGGACACCTGCGGGCTGTTAGGGGAGTCACTTGGGGGTGGAGAGATCTAGAGACACAGCCCCAGGGCCAGTCTCTGACAAGCCAGGCCGCTCTCTTGGGCTCCTGCTCGTGGGGCCCGCCCATGAGCGTGGTCGGTCCCCGGAAGCCATCGGCTCCCACGCAGCCTCTCTCCCACCAGGACAGCCCTGAGAGGGCCCCTGGCCCAGCACCCGCCTGCCTCTTGGAGGTCCCTTTCCATGCCTGGAGCTGCAGCTCTAGGCCTGGGCCAGGCCTTCGGAGTCTTGGCGTTTCTCAAGGCAGGAGTCGGTAAGAAGAAAACGCTCGCTCAGCCCGTGCTATCAGATCATCCAAAAAGGACAGGGGACACGGGGTGCTAAAAATAGCCCCGTAGGCTTGGTTCAGGTTCTGCCTGTAAGTACTGAGCTCGGGGCGAGAGGGAAGGTTAACCGTTTGGAAGCCTGACGTGCTGCGGTGTTTCGCTGGGGCCCGTTTTGAGCCTGTGGCCATGACAGATGAGAGTGTGGGCCTCAGCGAGGACGGGTGTTTTGTTCATGCGACAGATGCCGATCAGGGCCCCTCCTGTGTGTAGATACCTAGTTAAACCCATTTCGGTCCCGACCCTGGGAACGTGGGTAGAGAGCCCTTGTCATAATGGCATATTGGAGTGACAACTGCTTCAAAGTCAGACAGGCCTGGGTTCAAGTCCCCGCTCTGCTACGTGTCAGCTGGGGGACCCAGGCCAGTGTCTGCACTTCCCGGAGCCTCTTTCCTGCTTATCACATGGGAACAGGAGGAGCCATTGTGAAGATGCAAAGGATCATCGTGAAGCCTGAATGAAACCATATAAACTCAGCCCCAGGGGCAAGCTGGGGTGCTGCCTACACTCGCTCCCTTAAGTGGTGTCACAGTATTTTTTTGAAGGTCACTGTGTCGAGCATTGTCCTAAGTTTTCGCTTTTCCCGTGGACTGTCTCTTTAACCCTTAGGACAGCCTTATGAAGTAGGTACTGAGGGACCGTCACTGTGTAGATGTGGTGAATGACACACAGGGGTTTGTTTACACCGAGCTTATCGGGGACCGGGGACAGGTTCAGCTCTCCAACAGGCTGGCCTTGCAGCTATTCAAGCCGTGGGTCCTGCCTTGGACAGACAGACCCCTAACGGGGCCCCGTTGCGACTTCAACCGAATGACCCCCTGCGGGCGAACCCATGACAGGGACACCTTACGCTAAACTCAGCTTCGGGCCTCTGACACCCTCCCCCTCACCTCCCTCTTGCCTAAATCCTGCCAGAGCTTGAGTGTCAGTTGGGTGAACGGAAGTCTCCGTTCCAGATTTTCTGCAAGGAGAATTGGAGAATGGACTCGGTCGGTCGGTTGAGTTTCCTTAAATATGTGGCCAGCCTTTCCCATGTGACCTCTGCTTCCTGAAGTAATTGAAGAGGCTTCACATGCTCGAATAGAGCTCTTAAAAAACAAACAAAAACAACAACAACAGCTTCTTTCTTTTTTTTTTTTTAAAACAATGCTATCGAGGTATAATTTATAAACCAGAAAGTTCCTTCATCTTATGTGCACAATTTACAGAGTGCTACAGCCATCACCACAATCTAATATTAAAACACGTACAAGTCCCCCGCCGTTTCTCCTCAAAAGTGGGTAAGAAGTTACGTGATCATTCGGGTGAGCCCGTGACTGGAAAGTTGAAGACAGGGAAGCTGTGCATTTGAAGGCTAGAAGTTTCCTTAGCCTCTTAGGCCAAGGAAGAGGAAAAAGCAGCTCAGAAGCCAGGAGTTGGTGTGTGGGTGACGGACATGGGGGTGCAGCCGGAGGAAGCGGGAGGCCAGCGGAGCCCCAGGCGTTGGGGCCAGGCCGAGGCCCTGGGGGGAGTGTGTCCTCATCGGCGGCGGGATTTCCGGGAGGACATGGTCAGCCTCCCGAAGGTTGACCTCACGGGTCCTTCTTGAAGGGCATGGGAAGGAAACGGCGTCCCAAGTCCAAGTTTCGGAGCGGAGTGGGTACCGGAGAACAAGTGCCCAGAACTGGCGGAGACGGGGTCCCGTCCCGGCTTCACCAGCCACCAGCGCTAAAGCTCGGTACCCTCATCTCCGAATCGGAGAAAATAATCGTTCTCGTCTCTCGCGTTTTGGGGAAAGGAGATCACACGGTGCCAACAAAGGGCCAGGGATGTAATGAAGGATCAATACGTAGCAGTGATTGGGGTTATTACTAAAGAAACAACAGCTTCTGAGAGGCGCAAGCCTTCGACACACTGTGGAGACCTATCCGGCTCCTTAGGGAACATGCGAATTGCATCTTACTGGTGGATTCAAATCCACATTCTTCTGTTGGCTCTATTTGCGTGGGCTCTGGACAGGTCGCTGGACTTCTTCGAGCCTCAGTTTCCTTATCTGTGAAATGCGTATGGAGCTTAGCCAGGGGCCCTGTCAAGGTTGGCTGATCCCCATTCCTTAGAGTCAGTGTCTGGACAGATGTGTGAACCCTTGAAAGTACAAGCCTGATGAGAATCCCCATGCGGTTCTGGGGTGTCTCTGGGGGTCCTGGTGTGCTTGTTTGTACTTTCTGTCTAAATGCTGAGAGAGAGAGCGCTCAGGCTGGAAATGCTGAGGACCAGCCCTGCTGCGGGCACCAGAGCGTGTGTGCTTACACGCGGCTCTGCCCACCTGTGTGTCCCCGGGTGGCCTGGCCAAAGCGGTCACAGCCCCATTTACAGACCAGAAGGGGCCCCAGGGGTGCCAGGCTGCTTATTCCAGGTTTGCGTTAGGGCCCTGACCCTGTGGGGACCCTCACGTCCTGCAGCTCAGGACCCCCCCCTTTCTTTTTTATAGACTAAAGAGTTTGGGCTGGATGATAGCCTTGAATTTGAAATCACTTTCCATGGAGTCCAAGAGTTCACCAAGGTATCTGTGGAGCCACAGAGGAGGTGGGGGTTCAGGCAGGCTCACCCGCTTCAATAGAGCCTCTCTCTCCTGTCCGTCTGTTTTAGATATTCTTTGTGGTTTTGTCTGAAGACAGGATTTACTGCAAAAAGAGGAAAAAGACAAGTATGGCAGGTGCCATGCTAGAGCGTACCTCCGGGGTCCCCGAAACTGTGGTTCTCGGACACCCCTCTCCGGGGTGTCCCCTAGATGGGGGTTACAGCACACTGGATAGGCCCTTCAGTCCGCAGGCCTGGGGTGGGCTGAGTCTCCTGGCTGGTCACTGCAGGAGAGAGTAGCCTTGTCCATTCAGCCCAGGGGCCGTCCACCATGGTTCGAGGCCACGTGTCCTACCTCCCCACAGCAGAGCAAACCCGTGGAGGGGGTGGCACCACCATCCGGCACTGGTCCTCTCTTCGGCTCCTCGACTCCTCTCCTGACACAAATACAACTGACTCTTGAATGGTGCAGGGGTTAGGAGTGCTGACCCTTGCGAAGTAGCAGATCCAGGTCTAACTTTTGACTCTCCAAAGACTTAACTCCTAATAGCCCACTGTTGACCGGAAGCCTTACTGAGAACATAAATGCTCCGAGAACCCATATTTTGTATGTTATACATATTATATGCTGTATTCTTAACAATAAAGTAAGCCAGAGAAAAAAATGTCGTTAAGAAAAATCGTGGGGAAGAGCAAATGCATTTACAGCACTGTATTGTGCTGACCGATACCCTGCGTTTCTGTCGTCTCTTTTAAGCCCGTGCGGTTTGTCTGCGAGCGTTTTCAAGTTGTGACGACAAAACCACGCAGTTCAAACGCGCCCTGTGCAAGGGTCAGCTGTGGGGCGGACTCCACACACTAGCCGTCAGGAGACCCGCAGGTGTGGTGTGGTTTACGATGCATTAAGCATCACAGGTCATCTGCGCTGACCCTTTTGGGACTGGTTTTCTAGAACTAGGAGCATCGGGACGGGCTGCCGTTTTCCTTGGTAGCCACTTGGACGCTTGGAAGTAGTGACACATGCCCCAGGTTCCCTTTCAAGGACACTGCTGTGTGACATTGGGGGGCGGGGCCAGGTGTGATTGAGCTCAAGGGTCCAGGTGCACGAAGCTGCTTGTGTTCTTTGTACTAGGCATGCCTTTAAAGGAAAACGTGGCAGCGGGCCTGCAGTGATGGAGTCAGAAATGAGGCTGTTCTGCTCAACAAATCGGGTTCTAGATGGCCCACCACGTGCGTCTATCCCCCACCCCCACCCCCACCCCGCTCCCACTTTCAAATGTGAATCAGACAGTTGACTGTTCTACTTTTCCCTTCAAAAAGGAAAAAGCAGACTCCAAACCTAATTAAGACAGCACTTCAAGTCTGTGACTAAATTCATTCACAGCCCAAGTGCACTGAGGTGCCGAGCTTCCTCTGGCCAACTCATGTGGCAAACCCAATTTACACCATCACCCGTTATTCAGGTTTAAGCTACCAGAGAGATTTTTTTAAAAATTAACCTTGCCCTTATGCTGAACAGGGCCATGCGGTTCCAGGCACTTTGTTCCCGTCAGCACAGAGGTCCCCACACTCCTCATTAATTAGCAGCTGCGGGCATTTGGAACGTTCTGGACAAATGGCATTGACAGCCTGGCTCCTTTGGTGGCCAGAGCTGGAAAGCCGAAGAATCCCAAGCGAAGCTCCTCTCTCGAGCTACCTGCTGCTGGCTCCACCCCTTGGCGGCAGGGCGGCTGTGGAGTTATCAGCTGTATCGCTCACTAGCCGCGTGGCCCAGGAAATCAGAACCTCTCTGGGCCTCGGTTGTCCCGCCTGTAACATGCCTGCTTCACGGGGTGAGTCTTAGACACCCACAAGGAGTTGGCGATTCGTACTCTGTGCCAGGCGCTGTGCTGGGGGGTACGGGGCTGGCAAAGAGGAAAAAGACGGAGGTGTCACCCTTGTGACTGCATGCTGTAAACTGCCGGTGCCCAGTCGGGGACACTCTTGCCTCTGGGGGGGGCGGTGTTTGGCAGTAACTGGAGACAGGGACCAGATTGGGGCATCTAATAGGTCAACGCTAGGGGCGCTGCTAAGCATCCTGCAATGCACAGGACAGCCCTCCACAGCCGAGACTTCTCCCCCCGTCGTGTCCATCACCAGTGGCGAGGTTCAGAAACTTCGATCGAAGTAGAGCAGCCCGGAAATGGAAGCAGGTGGTTTCAGTGCAGCGTGGTCGAAGGTATGAGACTGACGTCAGGTAGTCTGTGGACCGGGCCCAGATTCGTCGGTTCTCGTGAGGTCAGCAGCGTCAACACCCATCGCCATCAACAGGCCCAGGGCCGAGGGAACCCAAAATGCCACCAGGCCCGCGAGGGAGGACGTGGCCTTCAGCCACGAGCGTTCCTTTGCATCCATCTCTCTTTCTCATCGAAAGGCCCCCAGCCCTCTACGGAGCTCTGCAGAATTATAAATGAGTCACCGAGTGACTCGTTAGGGAAAGCCCTCTCCAAGAGCGGTGGCAGAGAACCCACCCAGGTGACATAAATCCACGCTCTCGGTGTCTCTCTTGCCTCTCCCCCAAAGCGCTAAAAATAAAATAGCGGAGATGACTTAACTGCAATCACTTTTATGCCTTTATAATAAGAAAATAAAGCAGAAATCTGTATACAAGGCAATCTGGGAGGCTACCCAAATTAGAATCGGGGAAGGTCAGAGCGTGGTGGGGACTCGTTTCCGGTGCGTGGGCGTCGGGCTCATTCAGAAACAGCTTCTGCGAGCGAGTCATCCTCCCCAAGCAGCAAAGGCGGGGTAGGAAGAACACGAGGCCCCGATTCAGAAAATCTGTCTCAGCGTCGGCATCCTTAGGCGGCCGGCCACTCAGCCTTGGAGCGTCGGCTCCCTGGTCTGCCTTGGGTCTGGGTAGCCCCCTCACACCGTCGTTTGGAGGGTAGAGAAGTTTCGGCATGTAAAGGGGCTTCGAAGCTTGAATAACCCGCTGCGGTTATTACTCAATGTCGGGGGTGTGGCGACAGCGTCATAGTTTTGTCTTTCTCTTTGAAAGATAGGTCCTGAAATAGAGACAAAAGACGTCTGGGCTTTAAAACCACACAGAGGAAGGAGAAGCAGATGGGGGCGTGCGTGGGAAACTGACCAAACGTTGGCGATGGTCGGGGCTGGTGATGAGTCCCTGGGCCTTCACGATTCTAGTTTATGCTGTTTGCTCTGATAGTGGAAGTTTTCCATCCCTTAAAAATATCTATTATTTTTAGAAAAGCGTTCTGGAGATTGTGCAACAGATGTGACTATGCTTAACACCGCTGAACTGTGCACTTCAGAGTGGATCAGATGGTACATTTCGTGTGACGTGAATTTTAGCACAATTTAAACAGCAGACGTGTGTTTCTCGTAAGTCCGTTTTTCAGTTCCGCTGCATGTTTGGGGCAGAGGGACACAGAAAAGACAATAAGGATCAGAGGGCAAAAAGCAAACCAGAAGGAGAAGGGCTGGACCATCTCCGTGACCCCTCTGTGACCAAGAGTTTATGGCGATTTGGGGCCTGGATGTGACAAGCTCTCATTTCTCTCACTGAGTAACTTGCTCCAGACCTAGGAAGTGCTCTAAACTCTTTCTTCAGCAGTCACCAAGGGAGGCCACAGCCGTGGTGCCAGTCGGCTCTTCCCGTGAGGTGCACACGCCGTGCGAGATGCCTCGATAGCAAAGCGGAGAGCAGAGATGGTGCGAGGACCTCTTTCTTTCCTCCTCATGGGTTCCAGGAGCTTTCTCAGTTACTGAATGAGTCTCGAAAGATTTTGGATGGTGCAAAATCTGAAAACTTCGATCCAGCCCTGCCCAGGGTTTGGATCATATACGTAGAAAGAGATTTGGCTCAATCCATTGTTCACCTTCATTCAGCAATTGTTTGCTGAGTCCCCGCTCAACCTAGACTCCCAAGAAGACCCAGGGCGGGTGGCCCAGCGCAGGTCGTGATTTTTAAACGTTTGGCCATGGGACTCTTTCTTTAAAGAAAACTGTATTCATTTCCTGGGGCTGCCACAAAAAGTACCACAAACCTGGTAGCTTAAAACAATAGGAATGTATTTGCTCGTGGTTCTGGGGCCCAGAAGTCTGCGATTAAGGTGCGGGCAGGGCCCACCGGAGGCTGTGGGGGAGGAGGCCTCCTTCCGGCTTCCGGTGGCTCCGGCGATCCTTGGTTTGTGGCTGTCACTCCAGCCTCGGGCTTCTCTTCCCCCTCTGCGTCTCCTCTACGTGTGCATTCTAAGGACACGTGGCTGGATGGGCCCGCTGGGGGAATCCAGGTGATCACATCTTGAGATGCTCAATTACATCCGCAAAGATCCTTTATTCCAAAGAGGGTCGCGTTCACAGATATCCCAGACGTGGCCACCTCTTTCTGGGAACATTATCGAGGCCACTGTGAAGCTTACGCAGACGTCCTCACGGCAGAACGGAGAAGGAGGGGGACCCCGGATGCAGCACAGTCAAGACCCGGAGGTCCACACAGCTAGCTCCGTCCCCTACCCGGCCTGGCAGCCCCAGGAGCTGAGTTTGAAAGCCAGAGCGTTAGTGGAGAGTCGAGAGACTTGGGAGTCGAATCCGAGCTGAGAAGCAGGCCGGGCGTAGGCAAGACAGCTTGACCTCTTGGTGTCATGGTCGGTGGAAGGCGAGCTACTTGGGTGTGCACTGCGGTGTGTGGGCTTAGCTCCTTCCCCTCACCCCACGACACCCCGCCGCACGGACACGTGACCGGGGAGTTCCGGGGCCACATCTGACTCCCCAGCAGGGTCGGCCGGGAACCAGCGGACGAGGTGCTCATTCCGGTGTTCAGAGATCATCAAGAGCCTCTACAGTTGTAGGGCTCAGGGTGTTTTTCCTTCTTTTTTTTCTTTTTCTCTGACAAGGGCGCTCTTCATGCTTATTCAGTTCTCAGTGCTGGAGGACGGTCCACCCCACTCAGAACTTCCTGTTCTCCGCCTGCCCCGCACCCACCCTGCCTGCCCGCACGGGGGCCGAGCAAGGCTCCGCGACCCACCGCGGCCCAGGGTGTGGAGCCGGGGTTCTCAGCCTCGGCGCCGGCGGCGATGTAGCCTGGATTGTTCTTCGTGGCGGGAGCTGTTAGCAGCGTTCCTGGCCTGTACCCGCTGGCTGCGCTGGGCACAGGTGGACTGGCTGTCTTAGTAGGTAGTGAGCTCCTCGTCACTGGAGGTGTTCGAGTGGAGGCCGAGTGTCCGGGTGTCACGGTTGGAGGTTCGGGTTTTATTTTGCTGAGTGGCAGGAAGGCAGGCAAGATGGTCCCCGGTTCTGAGGTTCTAGGATTTTCATCTGGGCAATCTTCCAGAACTTTCTCAAGGACACACAGAGGATGGGGGTCCTTCTCACCGACCGCTCCATACACAGAGGTGTCTGGTTCCTTCCCAAAGGGGCAAGAGTGACTAAAGTCGACATAAAAGTCAGGACACGCGGTGTGCTCATTAGAAAGCCGTGTCAGCCCTGGACACCTGCCCCCATCCTGTCCCCTCTGACTGACAGCTGGGCTTCTGCTCGTTTGATCGTGGGGAGGGTCTCCTGTCCAGAGACCTGGGCCGGAGTCCGAGTCCACTGACAGGCTGGCGGGCCATGCCCAGGGACCCCCCGGCAGCCCACTCTCCCCGGCCCGGGGCCTGAGCACTACGCTTGGCCCAGACTAAGTGGACGCTCGCTGGCTTCCTTGAACTCCGTGCTTGCTGCTGGCGTGTGCCTCCGGCCCGGCCAGCCCCCGCCCTGCAGCACGCACTCGGTGGGAGACCGGGCCCATCCCAGTGTCCCCCCAGCCTGCTCTGAGAGGCCAGGCCGCCTGGTACCGCGTGGGGCCGTGCAGCCTGGCGTCTCGGCCCTGCCCCTACCGGTGACAGTGCCCGGCCCACGGTTTGGGCTTCATGTTATGCTGGTCTGAAGCAGGAGAGGAAAATGGCTCCGCGAGACTTAGGGAGGTGGGTCAAGCACAGGCCGTGGCGGTTGGGGAGGTCGTCACACCGCGGTTGGGCTAATCCGTTACGGTCTCGACGGCCTCCCCTCTCCGTGACCGGCCTTCTGGAAAGGAAGCTTTCTTGCCAGACACAGCATGGGGACCTTCGCTAATGGCCACAAACCTGCCGAGTCACCTGCCACCATGTCCTCCTACAGGCAAAGAAGCCACCTCCGAGGAGCGGGTGGGTGACTCTCACCTTGAACTGCAAACTCCTGCAGCCGCCGTCCGTGGCATGAGACGGTGTCTGGTGTCCTCTGGTGACGGACAGGAGGAAATGCAGACACATTCGCCTCTAGGGGGAAGGCCCGCTTGCTGACTTGAGGATGGTAAATTAAGGCTCAGAGGTCCCCCCGCGCTAGGTGGGGAGCAGAGCTCCCTCTGGGCATGTGTGTACGTACTTGAAACTGTTCTGTCTGCTTCAAGCTCAGAGTGGGTCCTTCAGCACCCTGCAGAGCCCGGTTCCTTTAGAATCTGCTAGAAGGATTTCCACGGCCTACAGCCGTTCCGATGCCGTTTCCTCCTGTCGGGTGGCAGGTGGGAGGAAGTGCGGCATTGGGGGCCCACAGAGCCTGAGCTCTTATCCAGTCGCGTGGCCACAGGCTGGGAAGCTACCGTCTCTGTGCCTCGGTTTCTCCATTTGTAAACGGGAGATGAAACGACCCACATCGCTGGGCAGGGTGAGGATGAGATTGCAGATCGTGTCTAAAGCCCCTGGCGCCTGAGAAGGGCTTCGTGGGGGCTGCTTTGCTGCTGCCGTTAGGTCGGAAGTGACAGGGTTTTCGGTCCTCAGCAGTGAAGATGAAGTGAGGTCGCTCGGGGAAGCTAACACCTGAATATTTCATTGGGCGAGAAATACTCATCAAGAACTAGGGATCGACCTGTGGGAGGCCCACCGCCAGGGCTGGGCCCGGCTGGGATGCTGGGCCCTGCTGTCTCCCTGAGGCCTGGTCCATCGCTCTGCTTTTCTGGACCTCAGTGGCCTGCGCGGCGGCACCACAGGCCTGTGCTCGCGTGCGAGGGCCTCGCCGAGCTGTCCGCTCACGTCCAGGGTCCCACCCCTCCGCCCTGGCCCGAGCTGACTCCTGACCTCCCTTCCCCCCCTGCCCTCGCCGTGCTGAAATC
>NW_006430726.1:11608-51226 GCF_000325575.1 Pteropus alecto | reverse complement strand
AGTACCATGGGGCCACTTGGTCTTTCTGTGCCTCGGCTTCCTGCCGGGTAAGACAGGCGTGTACCTGCTGCCAGGGTTATGGCAAGGACCAAATGAGGGAGGGCATAGCGCCCAGCCCTCAGCTGGCCAGCTGTCGGCACCACTGTCCCCACCACCATCATCGTCACTAGTAACAGTCCCGATTCAAAAGCCCAACTCCAGCCCTCGGCGCTGAATAAGATTTTCCCCTCGTCTGGGTCCCTGTGGTTCTTCTACCCCCCTTCACGCCCACACCCTGCACGAAACCCACCTGTCTGTGTACAGCGTTCAGCAAACCTATTCCAGAACCGGCCTCCTGAGGGCGCAGCGCGGGGTGCAGCCGTGGCAAAGTAGACGGGGGTCCCACGCAGACGGACACAGCCCTGACACTCGCACAGGGCCCTGTGTGTCGATCCCCGCCTGCCGCGTGCGAGTGCTGGGCCGGCCTCGTGAGTGTTCGTTGACTCGCCTGACACATCGGATGCCCCGTGTCCATTTGGGTGGCGCTCGTCGGTTTCCAGATACGCTGCCACGTGCCGTCTGTCACATGCGGTCTTCACACTGGTCCGGCGAGACGTCTTAGTTTGCTCGAGCTGCCACATCAATGTCCCACAAAACACGTGGCTTAAACAACAGACCTTGGTTTTCTGACCGTTCTGGAGGCTGGAAGTCCAAGATCAAGGTGCTGCCGGCAGGGCCGGCTCCTTCGGAGGCCTGTCCCCCCGGCCGGCAGACGGCCGCCTTCTCCCTGTGTCCTCACGTGGTCTTGCCTGCGTGTGTCTGTGTCCTCATCTGTTGATCTAAGGATATCAGTCCCACTGGATTAGGGCCCACCCCGAAGGCCTCATTCCAACTTCATCGCCTCTTTAAAGGCCCTGTCTCCAAACATAGTCACAATCGGAGCTTGTGGGGCATTAGGGCTTCAACAAATGGATGTGGGGGACCCGGTTCCGCTGGAACTCCCCCGTCTGAGGCAGGTCACATGCCTTGAGCACGGCCTCCTGCTGAGGTGGCCACGGGCCCAGAGGCTAAGCTTCCCGCCAGCCATCTCTCTAGTGCCGCCTGCCGGAGGCCGAGAGTGGGGGTGGCAGAAGCCATGAAACTCGCCCCCATTAGAGGACCTGCCGACGAGCTTCTAGGAAGACCCTGCCTGGCTCAGCCCACCAGCAGGAAGCGGCCCCTCAGGAAGGCGTCGCCTGTTCCTGTGGGTGGGTTTCCTGCCTGCATGGCTCGTGGCTCCCTAGTGCTCACCCTGTTCTCTGTTCATCAGCCGGTAGCCTCATCGCTCGCGGGCCCAGCGTTTCTCAGGGGCTTTAACGGAGGGTAGGGGAGGACGAGCGTGTTCTCACTTGCTTCAAAGAGTCAGCCAGACCCAGCCGTGCTCCGTGGGACCCGCCTCATACAAATAAAGCTGCAGGAAAATTCAAAGGCAGCTCCAGCTCTGAGGTGTGATTCCCACAGGGGCACTGGCCAGGGAGCCACCAGAGGCTGGCCGCAGCTGACAGTGGGTTCTTCCCTGTGGGCATCACATGCCTATGCCCACTGGCCGGCCAGCCAAAGGCACATGTGCCCTCACCCTGGTAGGGCCTTGCTGGGCAGCAGGGGAGAAAGAGAAGGTTGGCAGCTGGCTGGGTAAAACAAGGCTGCCAACATTGCAGCTTTGACCAAGTCCATGTCCTTCCCGAGCATCCCCAGGACGCTTAGCCTCGTGTCGTGTGACCTCCATTAGACACATGGTTCTCCATAACGCTGGGGCTTCCTGTGGGTAGTAATCAGTTCATAGTTTAACAGACAGACATTGGGTTCCTCCTCCAGGCAAAGGGCTCTATCGCCCCTGCAGAAAACAAGGTTCTCTGCCTTTCCTAGGCCTGCCATTATTATGGCATGCCTAATACAGGGAACTTTATTTTTATATTCAGGCGGACTATAAGCAGCACTATGGAAGTATTCTCAGCCTAGGTGCCATGGCAGGAGAGGGAAGGGAAGAAGTGAAAAAAATCTCAGAAGGCCCTCTGGAGGAGGTGGCATTCAAGGCAGGCTTTGCATGGAGAGCAGACCTTTGGTACACGGAGGGGAGAGAGAAACTGGGCTGAAGACTAAGAAACCAGACAGCACCAGGGGCCACACCAGGTCTACCAGGCCAAGTTCTGTAGTCCAGGGGTCCTCTACCCCCAGGGCTATGGACCGGAACCAGTCCATGGGCTGTTAGGAAACGGGCCCCATAGCAGGAGGTGAGTGGTGGACAAGCAAGCGAAGCTTCATCTATATCTGCAGCCACTCCCCAGCGCCGGCGTCACTCCCTCAGCTCCACCTCAGATCGTCAGGCGTTCGATTCTCATAGGAGCCCCGGTCCCTGGTGCCACAGAGCTTGGGGACCGCTGCCGTAGTCGGATGCACAGTTGTGATGGCATACGGGGCTGCCGTGGCTGGCTGCACAAGAGAGATCCGGGTTCTGCCGCCGTGCTCAGTGACCTCATTCTGGCCACACTCGGCGTCTGGCTGCCCGTCCACCTTTCAGGGCTGACGTCACATGGTGATCACAGTCTCGTCCTTCCCTCTTCCTCCATGCCCAGATGCATTTTGGGTAAAGGACAGAGCCCAGCGGCCCTCAATCTGGCCACACATAAAATCACCTGGAGAGCTTGGAAAACATACCGGTGCTCGGGCTGCACCCCGGACCAGCTGCGCCCGACCCCGGGGGGCAGGACCTCGGCGTTAATACTGTTTTTAAAAGTTTCCCAGATGATTCCAGTGTGCGACCCGGGAATATGACTGGCTTAGGAAGGGACAGTTCTGACACGGTGGGGAACGGCTTGTAAACTCTTGCCCATCCCGCGTGGCCTTAGCAGCGTTGATGGTTTGTTTATAAACTTTGCGATGTCGGGATAATTCTGTTACCCAAACGGCATGCTGCGTCTGGTGCATAGTCTGTGTTCGGCGGTGCGTGGTGGCCTCATCCCCACTTCCCTCCACCTGTCCCTGAGAGGTAAGCAAGGTGAGTGATGTAATGCCATCAGGCTGTTGGCAGTGGGCCCCGGAGACATATGTGTCCCATGTTTTGTGGTTTCCTGCTGTTCATGGATTATGTTTTATTCATGCAAAGTGTGATGCGAACACTCTTCCTTAGGGGAGCCGTTTTCGGTCTGCAGATGTCAAGGTGGAAGAATTCATGTGTATAAATCGAGGGCACAGAAGGCAGGTGGGAGGGCGGGAAGCAACGTGCTGACGCAGGGTTTGTTTTGTGGGCAGTTGGGAAGGGAAGGACATGAAGCGCGAGAAGCCGGGACTGTGTCTTTTCTGGGCTGATGCTGCCCTCTAGTGGGAAAAAGCCGCAACTGCCCTGAGCTGCTTCTGCACTCCACCCCCTTGAGGGGTCTCCATTCAGGATTAAAATCGAGAGACTCTGAGTCCTGCTAAAGAAACAGAGACTCGTGCTTAGGGGAGACCAGCCATGCAGGCCTCCTTTCTGGAACTCACCATCCCTCAGACACAAAGAGAATTCTAGAAAGCATCTACTATCTTCTAGGCACCAGTAGCTTTGCACGCACTGCATCTAATTCTCAGTGTTCTTATTCGTAGACTCAGAGTTCGGAAATGAGTCATCTAAAAATCGAGACGTGTAGCCAGAAGCCAAGCTTAGGTCTGGCTGATTCCAGAGGCTTCGCCGCTATACCACACTGCCCTATCTGTTCTTTCTCTAAGAACCTAGGGAGTCCTAGAGGCCTGAGTTCAAATGTACCTCTATCACGTGCAAGCCGTGTGGCCTGGAGGCAACTGAGTAACCTCTCTCAGCTTCTGATTTTTTTTTGTCCACAAAAAATGGTTATCATAACATGAACCCTGCCATGGGGTCAGAATTTTTTTTGTTTAACCTCAGTTACATCAGAAGGGATTGAAAGCCATTGCTTCACCCAGGCAAATCAGGATCCCCCCAGAGAAAAAAAAAACAAGACTCCCCTGAGGTTCTTTCATCCTGCGCCACACAGAAACCTCAGCTCCACCTTCCCCTGCCCTGCTCAATGCTGTCTCAGTCTCTGCTAAGAAGTCAGAGCTGTCCCATGAGGCCCCGGTGGCCTTGAGCGCTGAGCGGCGTGGATCTAGTCTGCATGCTTTCCCCTTCGCCACTGTCCTGAGGGCAGCTGAGAAATGCAGGGCCCTTGAAATTCTGGTTTTTTTCAGCACCTTAAATTCTACTGCAGTAGATAATTCTGTTCTTTAGAAAATGCGTTCTTTAGAAAATCTTATCATTTGTTTCCAGGTTTTTTAGGAGGACTATGTTAGGTATTTATTTTTAAATTATTCTTAAAAAAAAAAAAAAAAAAGGTCATATATGGAGACAGACTGGAAGGGAATATCTAATGAATATCAATGTTTTTTTCTGCATCGTGAAAGATGGTGATTTGTGCCATCTTCCTGGGAATAATAATAATAGCTAGAATTTATTAAGCACTTACCGTGTGCCAGGCGCTGTGGAAAGCCCTTCGTGTGTATTAATCACTTACATCTCGAAGCAGCCTTGCGAGGGTAGGTACCGTCGTTATCATCACTCTCAGGTGGAGCGTGGAGGTCCAGAGAAGGTAACTAACTTTCTCAAGGTCACACAGCTAGGGAGTGCAGACGCTGGCCAGCTCTGTGTTCTTGGCCACCGTGTCATGATGCCTCTCCAGCCTCGGTTCAGTCTCAGATCTCCATGAGCATGTGTTTCTTTTAAAATGGAAAAAAAAAAAAAAAAAGAGGTTTTGTGTTTTAAATGAAGCTCTCTGGTTCCACCAATGCAGAAACACACGAGCAGAAATGCAGTTCACATGCCGTCATGCCCAAAAGGAAATATGAGAGCTATGGTATTTATTTTTTTATGTGATGCTCTGTATTTTCCACATTCTCTAAGGTGAGCATCTCTTGCCTAAGTGATCAAAAAAGTAAAACTCATTTACAACAGGAAGCAAAATCTGTCGTTAGAAGCCCCAGCAAGAATAACTAACAGCTCGAGTTCTTTTTGAGAAAGTCAGTTCCAGGAACGTTTCGGTGCGTTTGACCCATGAGGGAGGGGCTGTTGCCCGCCCACTCCCCAGAGGCACAAACTGAGACACAGGGAGCACGTGCATCATGTCAAGGCAGGTGTCACTCTTGTCCTTCCCCACACAGTGACCCTCGGAAATACTGACGGACTTGTCAGATTTCGAAGTGAGCGGGCCGCTGGTCGAGGTCCCCGGGTTTCTGGACGGCCTGTTTGGCTCGGCTTTCGGCAGCAGACGGAGTTGGCAGAGGCCTTCGCCCCGCTGACCCAGCTGGAGTGGTGAAGCTGCTGCTGGTTTTTTTTTTTACCCCCCTACAAGTTCGAGTTGTCCCAGCACCATCCACGGAGACTGGCCTTTCCCGCACCGCTTTATACGGACTCGTCGTCATAAACCGATGTCCGCATGAGCAGCATCTGTGTCTGCGCCTTTTCGTCTGCTTCTGTGGGATAGTGGTCGTCCCTCGTGCCGGAAGCACACTGTCTTTGTCATTGCGGTGTTAGGGTGGGTCCGATATCCTGTGGCCGGTGGTGACAAAGAGGCTCAGGTTGTGGGGGTGAGGCCTGCGAGGACCTTTTTGGACAGTACAGAAGCGTGAGCACCTCCCGAAGGGCAGGGGGGCTGCTGGGGCCGGGGGGACATGCAGCCCGTGAAACTGTTGAGGGAGTTGCAGACTCAGTTGGCGAAGCTAGGATGGGGGTCGGGGGGAGGCGTCAGTGTGCAGGTTCTCACCCTGGTCCTCGTGGGCCTGGCAGGGGAGGAGCCACCTCAGCCTCACGGTGAGTCCGAGGAGGGTCTGTGAGTCAGGCCAGCAGCTTGCCACCTGTCTAACACCAGGCCCCCGAGGGCCGTGTCCCTTGTGGTTGGCATCACGATTTTGCCCTGAAGCAGAAGGTCCTTCAGTCCACACAGGGGATGGGGCCAAGGCTGGCTCCGTTCTCTCATCCCACCCCACTAAGGACAGGCCCCCCGATTCCAGTCCATACCTGAAAGATCCCCATATCCTAGACCTTTCCGATAATAGCCCCGACTTTCTCAGCTTTCTCCGTTTGGCTCCCCATCTAAGTTGGGGCGAACCAGGGCTAGGGTGCTAGTAGAACAGAGACGGTTCCTCCCCAGATTGCTGTCAACACGATAAAGATGAGCTCGGGCATCTGCGTCTGGCTATAGGGGCGACTGTTTCGAGACACTTGGACTTGTCGGTTGCTCCAAGTCAGAGGAAGATGCTGCCGAGCGCGGATCCCGGCCCAGTCCCGTGACGGACGCCGTTCTCTTTCACGCCGTCCTTCATCAAACGCCATTCCTCGTAAGCGCCCCTCCAGTGATTTGTTCGGGGTTCTGGCTTCCTGTCTATGGCGCAGATAGGGGTTGCTCTGCTGAGTCTTAGAAACCAGTTGAGCTCCCTCCCGCCTGTGGTTCCTTAAGCCGTGATGGTTCCCCTGCCCCGCCGTGCAAGTCAACGAGCTCCAGGACGGCCGGGCGCGTTGACCGACCGGCCCTACGCCGAATCTCGCTTCCTGAGAACACGGCTTGGCGCAGAGAAGGAGCTCAGTAAATACCGACTGCGTCGATGCACATCTGCGTGGTTTCGTGGTGACAGCACTGAGTTCGTCCGCCGCTGGCCCTCCACGGAGCTCAGATTCCCTCCGGCGGGGGTCATGTCCTGCCTGGTCCTCCATGAGCCCGTGCGGACTTATTAGCACCCACCCTCCGTGCTGGCTGCTTGGGTTGCGCTGACATGTGTATCGATTGTCCCCATAGGTGGCCAGCTTCTTGAGGGAACGGCCACTTCTTTACTCTTGTATTTATCTCCAGGATCTGGAGAACTGTCAGTGCTGGGGTAATAGCTACCAGATTGAAATTTAGTTAGAGACCGTGGGTTTTCATTTGAGCTCAGTATTTTCTCTGAAGCGATCCAAAAGGTTTGTGAAAAGTTCCAAGTACCGTATCCTCCTGCTCCCTAAGCGCGTGCCCAGCCAGAGCCGTCTTTGCAAGTCCTCCGGGAGAGCTCAAGTCCGAACAACTCTTAACAATAACAAAGGACAGCAACTCCAAAATACAGGGGTGGGGAGCCTGCGAAGCCGAGATGAATAAGTGCCTAATTAAATGTTCTCAAGCATACCATCACATCAGCCTTGTTACTTGCCACATTTAATGCCCATAAACATTTTATTACGTTCGTAAATAATTTGTGTCTCCAATTTTTCTCACTTTACAAGAGTTCCTGAGTTTGCACAATGAGAGCTGAGAATTCGTAGCCAACCGTACATTAAACGAATTACATAATGACAAATAGATGGGAAAGCAAAATGAAATCAGTTGTTTTTTTTTTTTCCAAAGATGTGTATGGCAGAAAAATGTTTTAATGATAAGTGTGTCTGTATTTCAGTGTTTGGTATGATGTGCGATGGAGTCCTCTAAAAATAAGTGTAATCGGGCCCCGCACATGTTTTAAATCAACCTGTAAAAATATTATAGAATTCTTGCGTAACATAGAGCGCTTCGATAGACTTTCTCGAAATTAAGAATGAAGGTTTTCCTCCTCTAGGATTTTTGCACTAATTCCTGTAACGTCATTTGTATAACCAGACATCTCACCTGAGTGATCTAAAATAATCTCCTTGATCTCTGACTAGTTCGCTCATCGACTGGCCTCTGCTTTGCACCTGACCTTTTGTCTCCTCTTTTTTTCAGGAATCCTGTTCACGATGCTGGTGTTCGGACCAGCCTGTGGATTTATCCTGGGCTCTTTCTGTACCAAAATCTATGTGGATGCTGTCTTCATTGACACAAGTAAGGACCATATCTCAATTTCTAACTGCCGTCCGCAACCATTCCCTCCCCCGCTCCCTTGTAAAGAACCCAACTTACGAGTTCTAAGACATTCCTACGAAGTGGCAGCCTTCATGTGTCCACCTCTGAAGCCAGTGGCCCGCCTGAGATTAGATAGAAAGCTCATTCGCCTAGTGGGTTTGGAGGGCCTGGGCTCAAGTCTGCATCCTCCCAGCATCAGCCTAGAGGCTGAAGAAACCCTGTCATTGATTTGACTTCTCAAATCCGTTTTCCCCGTCAGTAAACGGAGGGTGATGAGAATTAGATCTGCTTCGTAGGCGTACCGTAAGAATCCAATGAGGGGATAGGGCGGAAGTGCCCGCCGTACACGCACATTCATCGCATATTAGATCTGCTTCGTAGGCGTACCGTAAGAATCCAGTGAGGGGATAGGGCGGAAGCTGGTCCATCAGCCTCGATGAGGACCCTGCTTTCTACACCCGAAGTTGGAGCACGTGTTCGGGAAGTGCAAGGGCACAAATGGGGTTGACGAGACAGGATGTTTGATAGTCCTTCCTGTGCGACACTCTGGTGGTGGCCCTTGTGAGGAAATGTACCACGACTCCAGCCGTTTCGATCAGCGCTTCTTGTGTCCTTAGCAGGGAGGGCCAGTGTGTTTCTCGATTGCTCCGGACCCTCCACTTCCTTAGCACACTTTGACCGAACAGTGTGCGAGGCGGGATGGGCTGGGTTACGCCGTGGTAACGGACCGTTCCCAGATCTGAGTGGCTTTATACAAACAGAGTTGATTCCTCGGTCACACTGTATGTCCAGTGCAGGTTGGTGGTGCTGGGGAGACTGAGAAGTGGCTCATCGTGGTCACTCCAGGACCTGGGATCACAGAAGCTTCATCTGACCCCAGCCTGCCCAGTTGCCAAAGCAGACGACCAGACTGTGGCAGGGTGTACACAGGCTGTTGAAGCCTCTGTTCAGAAATGACACACATTGTTTCTACTTACATTTCAGTGGCCAAAGCTACTCATATGGTGTATTCGTTGTCTATTGCTGTGTAACAAATTACCCCAAACTTAGTGACTTAGAGCAACAGTTACTATCTCACAGTTGATTTCTGCGGATCTGGAATCCAGAAGCGGCCGAGCTGGGTGGTTCTGGCTCAGGGTCTCTCACAGAGGCTGCGATCGAGGTGTCGACCTGGCCTGCAGGCATCTCAGAGCTCACCTGGGCTGTGCCATCGTGGCTCCCCACAAGGGGTGAGAGAGAGCCTTTGAGACAAAAGCCTTGGTCTTTTTAGAACCCAGTCTCAGAAGTGACAGCTCATTGCTTCTGCTGCATCCTGTGTATTGAGAAGCAAGCTGCTCATTCCAGTCCATACTGAGAAGGGATCGTGACCTAAGGACGAGAATGCCAAGGCCTGGGCATCGTCGTAGACTCTTAGATACTGCCTGCCACAGATGGTCACAACGCGACCGAAAAGTGTCCCAAAGGAGACACTATCTTCCTGTGCAGTCAATGGAGTAGAGAAGGCGCATTTCCTTTCTCTGTGAAAACAGCGAGCAGGAAGCCCGTCCAGCTTCTGATGCCGATGTGTCCCCGGGATCAGTGAGGACTCCCCGTCACAGTGTTCTCCGCACGTCATCTCGTGACCGTGCTGCGTTCACTGATTCACCCCGAAGAAATAATGCGGCTTTAAATCCAGTCAAGTCACCTTGTGATCTACTCCATTAATCCCACTGATATATTTACTTGTAGCTAGAATTAAACGCAGCCTTATTTATTGATTCTTTTAAAGGGCTGGATCCTTTGGGGGGGGTGGGGATTGAACTCTGCTGCTTTGTGGTGGTCACTTGGCCCTTCAAACCCTCTTCCAAGCGGGATGAGGGTCAGAGAAACAACAGATGAAGCGAGGCTGCTGCCATCTTGCTTATGCGGACAAAGAAGCCGGCTTCCGTCACTTCCCCAAAGGCAGCACGAGGCAGGGATGGCAGACGGGGTTGGGGGAAGGGTCACGCTCCGGGTGCAGTGAAGAAGGCCACCTGGAGGGAGAAGAAGACACATGGCCGGGCAGCGTATTTTGCATTCAGGAGCCCAGCGGTGGCCCCTCGAATCAAGGCCTGTAGATGCCCAGAATCGTTTCAGCAAAGAAAACCGCAGACATCATTCTCTCCCACCTCCTTCATTTTGCAAATGAGGAAACCGAGGCCTAGAGAGGTACAGGGACGTCCCCCGGCCAAGGGCTCTATCTGTGTAGACCTAGGTGTCCTGAGCACGCGTGCGAATATTCATTCCCACGTCAAACGCCCCCTCAACAGGCTCCCTCCTGGGAATGAAGTAGCGTCTTTTCTCAGTGCCTGGCTGGCCGACGGGTAGACTGGTGGCTGGAGGTGGCTTAGCTGTTCCGCTCACCGTGCCCTCAGCGTGTCGTGCCTTTGCTCAGGCTCTTCTCTCGGCCAGGCGTGCTGTCCCCACCCCGTTGGGTCCAACATCCGTCCCCATCCTTCAAGGCCCAATGTGAAGCCACCTCACCCGTGGGCCTGGGCTCATTCGCAGTTCGAGTCGGGCAGAGGGGTGCATTTCCGTTCTGTCTGGGCAGGCTTCTCTCGGGTATTCTGAGACCGTGTCTCTCGAATCGGAAGGATGCCTTGCGACTCAGTCTTTTGTCTCGTGTCGGAAGGCGCTGCTCTGCGCCAGTAGAGGGCAGGAGAATGTAACTTCTTCCGCGAGGGAGCCAGCCACAGGATTCTGTAGTTCCCAGCAGCTTTTATTTTTCTCAGCCTTGTGACTGACTGAAACTTGTTCTGTCTGCGAGTGGTTTGGGGCTGTATTTCGAGCATGGGGTTCTCGGTTGTTTTAGGGGTGGCCCTCCCCTAGCTCTTACACGCCAAATAAGGCAGAGCCCCTCTCTTTTAGACCGTCCAAACTCTAGGAGCGTGTCCTTAAGCACGAATATGCAGAGGCCATGCACACCGCCACTTGGTTCTAGAACCCCAGCGGAGAGCTGGGGGGTGGGGGAAGCAGTGGCCTGGAACTGTGGGGAGGCAGGCCAGGCAGGGCCATGGGGGTCCCCATTATGAGGCAGACGGAAGGGAGAATGTGCCTCCCCTCGTTCGGCCTGGCAGTGGCTGAGGAGAAGCAGGGTTGGAAGGGGGAGGCCAGTGAGGAAGTCTGGGTGAAGTCTGTGAGTAGGTGAAGTGGGGTGCAGGGGAGGTGGGTGGTAGGAAAAGCCCACTGTGGGATGGAGAGACCCCTGTGGCCTCTCCCCAGGGAAGGTGGCCCTGCTCAGCTCGCTTAGACAGAGGGATCCTGCCGCTGCCGGTTTTGATCGGTGCTTGTTCCCGGCGTAGCTTCCTGTACCCCTCTTCTTAAGGAGATTAGAGGCCGCCTCCCACAGCCCGAGGAAGGAATAGTGGTGCCTCCAGAATTCCTTTTTTAGACTAGCATCGTAAAACGGAGACCAGTCGCAAACAGGACCTAAGAAAAAGAAGGACTTGGTAGCAGAGGGCACCCCAAAGCATTGGACTGACCAGGCTTCACATGGCGGGCTTCTCAGAAGAAGAGGTTTGATGAGAACGGCACCCCACATGGACCACTTACGAGAGCTGCTCACGGAGCGCCTCGTTGGAACCTCAGACTTTCCCGTCAGCAGACGAGGCATCCTCCTGCCGTGAGGAGCTCCGAGTCTTGGCGCTGGGAGCAAGCCTTCTGTGGCACCCCAACTGCTCCCCTTACAGGCTGCGTGGGCCTGGGGACGCTTGTGTCATGGCTCTGTGCATGGACAACGTGCGTTCATCATGCCGTACCCTTGGCACAGCACCCGGCATGTTGTCAGTGCACGGGAGAGTTACACGTGCTGAGTTACCTGAGATGTCGGCTCACCCACGGCTATGGGAATGCAAAGCCCAGGCCTGCCCGTCCGGCCCCAAACCGAGCAGCTCGCTCCCCTGAAGCCACCCCGGAAATGGAGCCAGAAGGCTGCCCCTTCCTTGGGTGGGGGCTTTTAGAAGACCGTACAGACTCATGCTGAGGTGTGTGACCACCACACGGTGTTTGCAGCTGGCAGATGATATGTCCGTCTGTTTGCTTCCTGAATAAGGTCAACAGGCTGCAAGGCCCCGCTCTGCCACTCCAGGGCTGGCTGCTGTCACCAGATTCTTTCTTTTCGGACTACTTAGCCCCGCGGCTGGTGTCCCAAGGGCTCCACGCTGCCCTCCACCCTCAGCCCCTTCCTGTCTCCACTTTCTAATTAGCTCTGTAACTTAACGATACTTTTGGAATTCTTGGGTCCCAGAGCAAAAGTTTCATCAAAATAGGTTAGAGAAATAGGCAAATGGCCTACCCAGCGAGGCATAGCATCGCTTACGCATCAGGATGGCCCAAGAGCGAGGAGTTAACGTCCTCATTTTGCTTCGATCTGTCCTCCTTGCAGTCCAGAGTATCCTCATGGGTCGGTCGGTTGGTTGGTTTCAAGCTGGTTCAACCCTATTTCCGGCGACTTTTCTTTCGAACCCGTAATGGTAATGGTCCTCGGAAAAGAGAGGACAGCTCCATCCCAAACGTTTACGTGACCTTCAGCAGAGAGAGCAGTCGGCTGCCCAAAGCTTGCCGAACTTACCCAGCAGAGCCACAAAAACACTCCGAATGTCAGATTCCGAGACGTGGTGCGGGACGTGGAAGGGTGAGAAAAATGGAACTTGCAAAACGGGAATCCTTCTAAGCCTGTCGACCCCTGTGCAAGGCAGGCCCCGGCCATGCCCCACGGCAGGCAGCCGCGTCCGTCGCGGTGACCCAGGGTGAGGTTCTCCTTGCTCCGCGTCTGCTTCCGCTCAGCCATCTCTCCTCAGTGCTCGGAACGACCGAGGGGGACAGATGGCCGGAGGGAGCTCCGCCAGTCCACTCACAGAGGGCCCTGAGGGTGCCGCGCCTGGGGTCCCGCCCCCACCCCGTCCTTTTCAGCTCTGTTCTGGGCGTCTGACTGACAACAGCCTTCACCAAAAGGCTGGAACTGCAGCCGTGTTTTTAAGATCAAGATCCCAACCAGAAGCAGATTGAAAGAGAAGTAAAGAGGTTTTCACGCCTCGTTCCACACTTTACCTAAAACATTAACTTTTGCTATTCCACGCCTGCCTAGGGCCACTGTTAACTAAAGAGCATGAATTTTTATTCCCTAAGCCTTTTGTATCAGTCAGGGTAGGCTGGGTTCTGCTGCGGTAACAAACACTCCCCCAAAGCTGAGTGACTTAGATGTACTAAAGGTTTATTTCTCGCTCGTGCTATTTACCCGAAGCAGGTCAGATCGGCAAGGACATTTTGTTCATCGTAGCTTCTCACGCACCAGCTTAGGAGGATTTCACACATTTCCACGGTCCGTCCGTGGAACACGGCACGGCACGTGACGCAGCAGCTCGTACGTACCTACCTCCACACAGAAGTGAGGTGTCGCGTGTCCCCCTGCCCGCATTTCATCGGGGGAAGACTACAGCGCCAGGTGACACCTGACTTCACAGCGAGGAGGACCCCAGACGCAGACATCGATGACGTCCACCACACCGCCCTTTGCCAGCCAGCACGGGCGACTCTCCCTCAGCATCGATCATACTGGAGCCGTTGTCTGCCGAGCCAAGTCGCCAAAATGCCTCATGAACACGCCATTCCCTGTGGAGATGGGCCGAGAAAGGAAGCCCTGAGAGAAGACGGTGCTCAGACTGGGTTCCCGCGTCCCTCGCCCTCCCAAGAACGACCAAAATCTCAAGGCTGAAACCCTGTCGGCTTAGCCCACCCCGTCCTGCGGGCGGCGGGCGCCAAAGCCTCCTGGTTTCTTCTCAGCGTGCCACAGGGCTCTGCATGTTCGAAACAGAGGAAAAAATATATATATATATCCGTTCTGACACAGGTCCCGTGCTCTACCCCGTCTTACAAGCCGCGAGCAAACGCTGGCTTTCTGCGCACCTGCAGGCACCTACGGGGAGCGAGCTGACACAGCCACGTCCACGGCCACGTCCCCCACGGCCGCTCCTCTGCCCGGGACGTTGTCTCCCACGCAGAAGGGAGTCACTCACTTCCTAACCGAACCACGGCTCCACGTGCTACTCATTTCGTTCCCTCAGACAACTGCCAGGATTCGTGTCAACTGGCGCACAGCTGGCAGCTCTCAGTCCCCCCTTGGTGGAGCCCGTAGACAGTGGAGGGGGACACTGCAGCTTGCTTTTACCGTCTTTTGTTTTCCTTTGTTGCTTGGCAGTGGGTGAAGGAAGACACGCTGTCGGTGGCGGGGGAGAGCGTCCCTGCTCGGCTGCCCAAGGCAGCCGGACTCTTTTTTCCTTTCTTATTTGCATAAAGATGCTTTGAAGATCACCTCGTGTTTTTCCAAGCCACCCTCATTAAAAAAAAAAAAAAAAAATTAATCTCAAAATTCCGGTTCATATAAATGAGATATAATATTACGTCTACCTAAAAGTATAAATACTAAGAGCTACTGTATACAAAGAGCCTACTGTGTGTCAGGTGATTCTCGCTCACTGCCTCGCCCTTGGATGTCATCTGTATTTTGCAGATGATGACACTAAGGCTCGGGAAGGGTAAGGAGCTTGCCCAGGATCACGTGCTTGTAAGTAGCGGAGCCCGGATTCACCCTCAAGCCCAGCAAAGTTGACACACGCGGTCCTCTCCAGCGGGCAGCTCTGCAGAAGCATCTGGACCATCGCAGGGACCTGGATATTGCTGTATGCAGGACAGAGAGCAGCGGTGTTCCAAAAGCTGACCTCCCACCTACCAGTGGAGCCGGTGGTCTTAGGCTTATTGCACAAAGCACAGGAGTTGACCATGTCCCGAGGGGCCTCCAGGGAGCCCAAAACAAGGTCCAACCAATCTAGAGGGGTCTCCAGTGTAGCAGAGTGGTAAAAAGCATGGCCCTCGGCATCTGAATGCTGGTGTTCCATCTTTAACTCTGTGAACTAGGACGAGGTCCCCAACCTTTCAAAGCCTCAGTTTCTCCAGCTCTGTAAAATAGGGATCATAAAAGACTCTATAGGACTGCGGGAAGGGCTAACTGGGACACTTAAGGATGCACTCTGCATATGGCCTGGTGCACAGGAAGCCCTCGGTGAATGACGGCTGGCATCGTCCTCAGTGTTCGCCAAAGAGTCTTCAGGGAGAGCCTTTTCCAAACGGTGGTCATCTGGTGTTTGTGGTTATTTTTTTTCCAAGTCTGTCCATCCATCTGGTCCAAGCTTTCAGCCTTGTTAATTCTTAGCTCATGTGCCATGGCCCAGGTCTCTCAGAGTTTCCTTCCAGGCTCGAGGGGCATGCGATGATTGTCAAAGAGACATTTCTAAGCAGCTCATCTGGGAGTGCTGCTACGAAAGGGAATTGTGGAGAGAAGGGGGAAAAAATCCCCCAAGGGGTAAGCTGCAGTCTACGTCTCTGTGACTGCAGCTGGCAAGTCGAAGAAATAATGGTACGAGACAGCCAAGCCACGCGCATGCTGCCTTTAAGAGTATAAGTTGGCTGCACAGCTTTCCAGGAGAGGGATGGACGGCCTCAAACCACAGGCCATCACCGAGGTGTGATTGACCAGTCCACGAACAGCTTGGAAACAGGCCTCGAGCTGTACATACGAAGCTTGCATCGATTAAGTGCTCAAGCCGGTGCCAGGAACTCTCCGGAGCGCTTTAGGACTGGTGTGGCGCGTTTAGTCTTCCCGAACCCCTGATGGGGGTGACTCCTGCCGTGAGCGCCGGTGCTGTGCAGAGTAGTCAGCTGAGGCACAGAGTTCAGATCACGGGGCCGAGGTCACAGAATGAGCAGTGGGCAGGGTTTCCACCCAGGAATCCCGGCTCTTGACTTCCGTTCCATGCCACCCCTGATGATCTGTGACACCGATTTAAGACAGAGAGCGGGGTGTCGAATGGGATGTCAGATTAGCTGCGTTTGGGGTCGGGGTGGGGTATGAGTGAGTCGACCTCCTGAAAATATACCCTTGAGGAGTAACTGTGGTGGTTTTCTCGTGTTTCTGTTAGCACACCTCGGCCGCTGTGCCAAACCAGTCGGTCCGTTTCAGCCTAAATTCAGAGGATGTCTGGCTTCTGGCAGTTTGTATTTAGACCGATACAAGCACGGGGTAGACGGGAAAACTAGGGAAGGAAAGCGATCAGTCGTCAGCTTTGGCAGAAACAGAAGCGCCGACGTGCAGGACGGGCCGCTCTGCCCGGCATCCAGGCCCCGCGGCCCCAGGCCCTGCGCAGAGCCCTCGGCCCATCCGTACGGCCGACTGAACGAGCTCAGCCCGACGCCGGCCCCGCCGCCTCCCCGCCTGCTAACTCCGCCCTCTCTGATTGCAGGCAACCTGGACATCACTCCGGACGACCCCCGCTGGATCGGAGCCTGGTGGGGCGGCTTTCTGCTCTGCGGTGCCTTACTCTTCTTCTCTTCCCTCTTGATGTTCGGGTTTCCACAGTCTCTGCCCCCACACTCAGACCCCGCCATGGAGAGCGAGCAGGCCATGCTCCCCGAAAGAGAGTACGAGAGACCCAAGCCCAGCAACGGGGTCCTGAGGCACCCCCTGGAGCCAGACAGCAGTGCCTCCTGCTTCCAGCAGCTGAGAGGTAAGGACGCCTCGTCTGTGGGAGGCCAGAGTAATGGGGTGATCGAGGGCGGCGGGGTGAGGGGCAGCACTCAGGACTGGGTGCTGGGGGTCGTGAGACGGATCGCATTTGTTTTGCATGACTCGCTTCTCCAGCCTTGTGCGTAACTTAGTTCTGAGAATTCAGTGTCCTAATAATGAAAGCAAAGTGGCTACACTTTAGGGAAGGGACAGCCGACTGATAGCCCCAGCGGAAGCCCCAGTGGCTAACGTAGCACCCGAGGTATAATAAATATCAATGTTTGCAGAAGCGAGAAGGCGGAAGAGGGGAGGACGCTAGACATTTCATAGAACGCCCTCGAAGGCCACTTACAGGCGCCGCGAAGCAGTAAAGGACTTTTGAAGTTCACTCCCTTTGCCCGACGCAGGCGTTCTTAAAAAGCCGCTGCCGAAGTATGCCGCTCTAGGTTAGCTCTGTCCTTCCATCTTCTGTGTGAAAGATGAGAGGCGTGTTCTTCTGGAAAGAAGTATTAACTCAGTCTTAATAACAGAGTCACACTTCAGAGTGCTGCCAAGTGCTCGCAATCATTTCTAAAAGGAAGAAATACATTTCTGCTGAGACGGTGGCGAAGTACAACGCCGCCGAAGGAGAATGGGAGACGCCTCCCCCGACCCCAGCCCACCCCCCACCCCAGTCAATTCCGTATTTGGCACATTCGGTCTCTTAAAAGTGAGGAAAATGACAGCACAGCCTCAAAAGCTGTTTCTGTCGCACATGTGCACAGACACACACACGTGTACACACACACAAACACACACGCACACACATGCACCCCGCTGCGAGGTTTATACTGTGCTCCTTAGCTCACAGGACCCCCGATTTCAGGTCCCTGGAAGAACCGGCTGCATTTTTTACAATGACCAGGAGTGAGACCGGGCACTGCTTCTCCAGGTGCCCGCGGAGGGAGAAAGGTAGACGGTCACCTCTTCGCAGGGACTTGGGCTCCCAGCCGGGCAGGCTCTGCAGCAGCTGCAGCCCCGCGGCGCTCGGCTGAGGGATCTGGAGAAAGTCCGTCTCCCAAGCCTCCTTCCTGGAGATGCTCTCGAGAAGCATGGGGGTGGCCTCAGGCCGTCGTGAGCCCAGATCCCCATTCTCCTCTCGACCAGCCCCGCGATCGCTGATTCTCCCCACTTCATGCCCACGCGTGCAGAATCGTAACGTCACTCCCCAGCCACAGTGCGCTCGTGAGCATCAGAGCAGCTCCCAGAGAAGACTGTTCATAGTACCCATCAGCCCGTGAGGAGGTCACAGCACTTGTGCTAATGCCCGAAAGAGCGAATTCCGTAACCGCATGTCGCGTCTGACCCCCCGTGTTTGCGATGGCGTCTCCCCAAGGCTGTGATGTGAAATTACTCGGAAGAGATCGTAAAGTCCATCTCGTTGAGTTCCAGGAGACATTGGTACATGGCCACTCACGCTGTGTCCTCTGAGGTGGTTTCGGCTTGGACTCCCCGGGAGGATGTGCTTCAGAAAAGAGGTCCCCAAGCAGATCTGCTTCAGGAGCCCCTGGTGGCTAGAGAGTGATGCCTGCTACTCCCCTGACAGCACAGCCGGCCACAGTGTCCTGGGAACCAGACCCAAGGGAATAAATGGGGCTGGCACGAGAGTGAGCCTTGCAAGGGGACGCGGTAGCCCTAGGCAGGGGACGGTCTTTCTAGGTCTTTTCCCGTCCCATGACGATGGCCCTGCCGACGATGGCTCTGATGACCATCATTACACACCGGTCATCTCTCACCTTTCATCTCTGGCTATACAAAGATGAAACAGATAGAGTGTAGGGACAGACCGGCCAGCCAGCGAGGCCAGCCCAGAGTGGTGTCAGCGTGGGCAGAGGTTTCGTAAATACGGGGACGGGCCGGCAGGAGCTCAGTCTTGAGGGCTGTCACAGCTTCAGGATTCTTGGATTACGACTCAGGTAACTCATTAACTCATTTGTTCGATTCGGTCAGTATTTACTGAGACCCCGCTGGCCTCCAGGGGCACAGCCGGTGACCCCAGGCAGCTTTTGTCCTGGAGCTTGTGTTGTAGCAGGCGGAGGCATGCAGTAGGCAGAGTCCATGCCCTGGCGAGGGGAGCCTTGGACGTGTGGTGGCTGAGCTGACGAGCACACAGTTGGGGAGACTTGTCTGAGACTCACTAGACCATAGTTGATCATAGCTTGTGACCTGTATACGCGTGGGCTCCACTTTTGATGATCAATGATTTTTAGTTTAGAATTAGCACTTCCCTGAGGCAGTAGGTCCCATGACAGACCTAAAGGATGTCCCCGCAGGAGAGGAAAGTAGTCTCTCTAGAAGAACCCCTAGGAGCCATAATACGGTGAAGCGAGCTGCCGAACTCGTAAAACACGCCAGCACACGGAGAGGGAGGGGTCGTGGGGGTTTCCACCCTGCATTACTCCATGTGCGATAGCGTTCTTGCCGCATGGGCATTTCTACCTAAAGAACCCTACGGTGCTTTCTGCTGCTCCCAAACTCATCCGCTTTGCAGCCTCCAAGGCCCAGAGGTCCCCACGCTACGTACTCATGGGTGCAGGTAAGCTCAGCAGCGCTGCACACAGCACAGGAATTAACATTTCCCTAAAATCTATGTGATGAAATTTCTCATGTTGCATTTGTGCTTGCAAATGAGTTTCTTCTTCAGCCATCAATCTGTGTCCCCTCCCATGCTCCGCAGATGGCAGAGGTCCCTGAAGTGAGCTGGTGTTGCATCGAGGGCAGCCCCTCCACCCTCCTCTCTGCTGGGACGGAGGTGGTCTCCCCTGCATCTGGGAGAGCAGGTGGGGCTGCTCACCCGGGATCAAGTCCAGCTCAGCCACTTCCTACCCGTGCAGCCTCGGCCTTGTCGTTAAACTCCCTTTGGCCTTAACACGCTGTCGGGGTCCATCTTTGCAGCCGCTGGGTAAGGTCAGTGTTACTTTTCCCAGTTTGGAGATGAGGAACCTCAGCTCTGGGGATGTAGGAGTCTGGGCTCCATGGTTCACTTTTCAGGCACTCTCCCCAAAAAGCAGGCTTTGAGGGTCTATCCCCAGCAAAGTCAGTTATCTGTTGGCTCTGCGGCTCTTATCAGAGGTAGAGGTGAAGGCTCAGAGTCTTGGTCCAGAACTGTGTGGAGCAGCTGTCACTCTTTACGTCCCGCTCAGCCCAGAAGTCCCCATCTGACGGTGCCTGTCACATAACTATTTTGCAAAGGCAAGCGAACAAATGCTTGGATTTGTTAAACCCCAGTGTCCTCCAAGTGGAAGTCTGTAAATCTAAGACACATTTTTGTATCTCGGCTACGCTGCCAGATGACTTCTCCTCTGCACGCTGGCTCTGACACCCCTCATCCCTGGCCTTGTTCCTCAGATGCCCCAGAATGTTTGCTGACTCGTCTTCCAGGACGTGTCTCAGCCCCTCGCTTCCCTCCTCTTGTGTCCAGCTCTGTGTCCACGTCCCCCCTTTCCTATGTCATGTGGGGGCCAGGACCACATCTGGGGTGGCCTCCCCAGTCGAGAAGCTCAGAGTTTGCAGAATCCTTCGTGAAAGGCTAGATCCAGAGTGAGTGAGGAAGGAATTCGGGGGGCTGTGATGAGAAGTACCCAGGTTTTGCCATCGGCAGGTGCGTTAAATCTCACGTCCATAGTTTTGTGTTTTATTGGACGTTGTCTCCGGTGTCACCTGCATGGAGGGACCTCGATGGTCGTGATCCAGGCCCCTTCCGGAGCCACACGTCCCCGCACCTTGCCCATCAAGCTCTGTGTGTGGTTCCTGCAGCATACTCTGCTGTTCGCCGCTGTCGCTGCCTGGCACGCCCTTCCCGCCTTGGTCCCCACCATCCCAGGACCTCCCCCCGCCCAGTGCAGCCCCTCTGGGCACAAGCCTGGTGCTGGATCAGCCGCGTTTCTGTCGTGCACACTGCCCCTGCGGGGCGCCTGGTACCCCACTTCATAGTGCCTCCCAGTGTGTCCTCATCTGCCCAAGGCTTGTGGGCTGTCCAGGGACAAAGGTCTTATCATCATTTTGTTTCCACTGCAGAGCACAGTGCCTGGCACGTAGGTGGTATTGGTTGAATGAATGAATGAATGAATGATGAGTGAGCGAGTGAATGATGAGTGGATGAATGGATGAATGAATGATTGAGTGAGTGAATGAATGATGAGTGAGTCAGTGAATGAATGAATGAACGATGAGTGAGTGAGTGAATGAATGAATGACGAGTGAGCGAATGATGAATGAATGAATGGTGAATGATGAGTGAATGAGTGAATGAATGAATGATGAGTGAGTGAATGAATGATGAGTGAGTGAATGAGTGAATGATGAGTGAGTGAATGACTGAATGAACGATGAGTGAATGAATGAACGGATGAACGCTTTCTGGCCGGCGTGCATGCACATGTGCATACACACTCACACGCGAGCACCATCGTATCTAATCCCCCCAACCCCGTAAGGCATCGGCACCATCGACCACTCAGGAAATCGAGGCTTAGCTTAGAGAGTGAAAGGAAAGGCCTTAGAGTCCTGGCCGGGGCCCCAGCGCCGTCATCTTAACCGCGTCATGACGAGACACCTTCCTGCAGTAAACGGACTCTCTCTTAAAGAAGACATGGCCTCGGCAGGTGCTCACTGACTTTTCAGCAGAGTGTGCTCAACCTCCAGCTGTATCTAAAACAATGGGTCTTCCCTCCGGGGCTGCATCCTGAAAGGGAGGACAGAGCCTGCTCCCCGCCAGCCTCGTCGGCACGTCCTGACCTTCCCGCCGGGCTTTCTAGCTGGAGGAGTGTAACTGCTCCGAAGGTTCCACGTCTGCAGGCAGAGCCCTTGCCTTTGATCACTGAGAGAGCGGAGCAATCAAACGCTGAGCGTTCTTGTGTCTGCGCGTCCCGCTGACTGCCAAGTAGCCTCTTCCCGTCCCGGAGGAGATCGGGGCACTGGGTGGCAGCGGGGAACGGCCAAGCCATCAGGGTGGGGGTGGGGCTTCGGGCTCAGAGTGTGGAGGGTGGTTTATGACTTCGAAAGCACTTGTAGGGACCCCTCCCACTTGGTCCGGCTGATGAGATGGGGGTTACTCATCTCACTTACCCCACTGGGGCCTCTGGGACTGGACCCAGGTCTCGGGACTAAATTCTGAGCTCTTGCCACCTCCCACATAAAGCGACAGAGGCAGAGCCCCAAACTCAGCCGCCTGGCCCCGTGATGTCCCGCCCCTCCAGCCCCTTCTCACGTCCCCTGCCACCCACCCGTCCCGTCCACGCCAGCCTCCCCTCAACGGCCTCCTCTTACTCTGTGCTCCCCACCCAGGCTTGCTTCTTCCCAGGACTTTGCACCTGCCCGGATGCTTCTGTTTAGAATTCTGGTCCCATTTTCAAGCATCAGCTCACACAGAGTTTCCCCAAGGACATTTTCTTGCCCTCCTGACCCTCCTCTCCAAGGCACGTCACTGGCTGTGCCCGAGTCCTGAGGTCACCTTTACACAAGTGATTATCTAGTCCATCAGCTCCACGAGGGGTCTGCCTCCGTGTTTGCCCACGCCCTCGTACGCAGGTCTCAGAACATATTTGATAAACGGAAGGATCTGTGGATCGCTGGACACGCACTGCCCGGCCCAGCACAGTTTGCTGTGTTCTTTAAAGCTGTCCTCACCCGCAGCCCCCTCCCAGAATTTTGGCCTCTGTTTGACCCATCCAGGGATGCAGGCTTGGCAGGAGCACCACCTGTATGGGGTGCCACTGCTGGCCCGCAGGTGATGCTCCGCATAGGGAGGGTCTGCTCCTGACGCCCGGCCCCCGAACCACAGAGGCCCAGTTGCTCAGGCTGACGTACGCCGCTGGCTTGGGGCTGCGTGTCTTTACCTCCCCATCTTCCCGGCAGGTGCTTCGCTCCTTCACCCCCACCCTTCCGTTCGTTAGTGGCCCCACGCGTGTCGGCCTGGCCGGGAGACCCAGCTCACACCTCCCGCTTCTGCATCCTCTGCCAGCTCGCAGTGCATTTTTCTTAATTAGGGGCCTGTGCCTTTTGGCATCACGTTATTGCGAGAAGCCTGGTGATCTGAGAGTCCATGTTCTGCAGGCTGAACGGCTGAGTGTTTTTTTATCTTGCAAATTGTCTTCAGAAATGTGCTCTCTCGTCGCGTGGATTTCTCGTTAAAATCTTCTTTCTTGAGTCTGTGACCAGGGAAGCTATCTGTCCTCACCAGCCCTGGGACTCAGATGCTGCCATGTCTGTCACAGGAGTCACTGTTACAGGCTCCCAAGGACCAGATCGGTCAATGGCTTTGTCGTATTTTTATCAGTGTGGATGGAGGGCGTGCTGGGGGCCACGTCCATGAATCAGCCACAGGTCTTCCTCTCAAGTGATTTCAGCAAGGCACCTGAGATGACAACACACAGGAACACGTAGCACAATGCCTGGCACACTGCGGATATCCCGCGAGTATTTTTTGAAGGAAGGAGGGAAATAGCTAGAAGGCAGCATTTCCCCGGGAGAGTTCCTTAGAACACGGGTCCTCTGAGATGCTCCGAGAAAAAAACAGATCAACCACAACTAGGCTGACAGAAAGAGGGAGGGCGTGGTTACAGAGGCAAGCAAGTTGGGGACACGTCCACATACAGCCTGGTCCTCTTGGAGATTTACGCATTGCCTTCGAGTAGCAAAGGCTCGGCGAAGGCCGACTCCACGGAAGGCTGGCTGGCTTCGTTTGCCTCCGTGTGACCACCGAGCTCTTACTCACGTGCCCAAGATGTGGGCGAGAGAGAGACATCTGGTTTGGGGGAGTAGGCCTTGTAAAAGGTCGTAATGCAAGGCACACTGGTGTCAGCCGCCGCGCCCAGCAGAGCTCCTGGTGTCCGAGGTTGCCCACCAAGGCTTTGGTGAAACTGGGAATGAGTCGCTAAGGGCTTTCTCCTTACCCTTCTAAATTGTCTGGAATTTTGTTTATGGCCCATTGTTTCCCAGCCGGGGGTTTGAGTAAGCATCAGCTGTGCGGCTTCTTGAGACAGCCCCATGCGTGGGCTGGGAGCCCCTCCAGAAATTCTGATTCCATGAGTCTGGGGGGAGGGTGTCCGGGTATCTGATGTCTTTCTGAGAATCACAGGTGATTCTAAATGAGCTTCTGGTTGCAAACAAAGGCCAGAGCTGGTGGGGTCTTTTGGTGGGTTTCCACGTCAGAGCTGGTCCTCCAGCAGTTGCATATAAGATAAAATAGAGGGGGACCCACTCAGGAAGTAAGCTTGGAGCACTCCTAAGACTACCATCCTGCAGGTTCACCAGTGACATTAGCATATTAAAGGCTCTGAGAAGGCCTGCTGTAAACCCAACACGTCAGGAATTAGCATTAGGAAGCCTCGGCTTAGAGCCAGGGGTTAATGTCAACGTTGGGGTTTTACCTTATCTTTTCTTTTCTGAACATCTCTGTTTCTCTTTCCCGGGAGCGAATGCTCCCAGCATGAACGTTTTTCTGCGTGCTAAATGTTGTCAGCCCTGCATTTAGCCCTGCATTCTGATGCTGATGAGGTGCTGTAGGAACTTAACCCTTGTTTGTATCAATCAGCCTATGGTAAAATTGGTTTTGTTATCCGTCATTTCGCAAAAGTTGTGGGACTTAGCGATGACATTACGTAAGGGCTTGGAATACTGTATCAATCAGCCTATGGTAAAATTGGTTTTGTTAGCCGTCATTTCGCAAAAGTTGTGGGACTTACTGATGATGACATTGCGTGAGGGCTTGGAATAGGAGGGCTGTGTTACTATTTGCCTGTTACCTCGCTGTAGACGGACAAACAGAAGCCAGGTGGCTCCGTCTCTCAAAGCTGGCAGTGAGAGAGGGTGGCCCCTGCGTCCTCGTCACCCTGGGGTGGAAGGGGGGTGGGGGGCAAGCTCATCTGCAGCAACAAGGTCACAGTGTGCCCCAAGCTGGAGCCCGAAGCTGTGGGTCTGGGCAGCCTCCCCTGCCACCTGGACATCCCCCCACCCCTGTCCAAGGGAGTGGCTGAAATCATCGCTGGGAATGAGCGTATTAGCTAATCATTCCCCTTCTGTCACGGCCCATGAGCCCGTGGAGTATCACTAGCGGTGTGAGCAAAGATTGGTCTCTGTTGTCACGGTCAATGTTCTTTAGAGACCGTGACAGTTACCTTTGCAGACCTGGGTCCTCCTTCGTTCGTTTTGGATCCTGCAGTCGTGAAGTGTCCGCTGTCACCAGGCACCTGCCCGTCTGGGGACAGAGCTGCTCCATCCCTGCCCCCAGGTGTCTCCTCGGGGGGCGGGAGCCAGGGGGACCCAGGCGAGGGTATCTGGAGGGGCAGGCGGGCGCACTGGGCAGGTGGGAGCCACCCAGGTGGCCGCTGAACACGCGCACTGTGCCGGGCGACTCCGTCCCTCTTGTGACTCCCGCTGGGAGCCTTGGCTTCGCTCCGGTGCCTTCGTCCCGGCGTGTCCCACATTCTCGTTATTTCTTCCTTCCTCTCTCATTTATCTTTGGTCGTGACGTGAAGACTAAATCCAGCTCCCTCCACCTCTGTTCTGTTCTGCTCACGAGCCCCGAGTGTCGGAAGCGCTTCGTGGTGACTCACCTCTCAGCAAAGCCTAAGTTTCTGTCGATTCCAGCCCCCCACCCAGAAGCTTTAGGAAGATTTAGGGGGGGCAGGCAGACCTGAGTTCACATCCCCTCTTCCTTCACCTCTCTTTTTGCATTCTGAGATGGGGGTGGGAGGTGGGCTTGGCTTCTCAAGGAAGCCCTGGGTCTCATGTGTGTAAAATGGGGATGGTAAGACCGCCTCAGGTTGTCACAGTCGTGAGTTCAGTGAAAACCCTCAGCACGGTGCCCATCCAACGCTGGCCACCGGCAAGCTCTGGCTGTCATCACCGAGCCCTGGCATATACTGGCTCCATCCGCCCTTCTTGGGAGCGTTGACCGTGGTGTATTGACAGCAATATTATTAAAGAACATGGAAATCAGGGCCCATTTCAATAGAGAGACTAAAGGCAGAAATATCTTGAGTCAACTACAGTGTAACCGAGCCCCACAGTCAGTGCTGCCCGTGGCACCTCTGATTTCCTTGGCAACAGACGAAGACTTGGGGCTCCTGCCCCTGACTTGCTGCGTGGCCTCTGCAGCGAGGGGGTCTCCTTGGCAAGCCCTTGGCTCTCGCGGTGGCTCCCAGGCACCCCGCTTGCCCTCCGCCGTCTCTTCCCTAACTCCGCTTACTCCCCACACCTGCTCGCACGTAGGCATTCCCACAGCAAGCCTGCCCCGCGTCCGCACAGCTCCAAGCCGCCTTCCCTCACGTGGCCAAGGGTTCCTGCTACTATAGTAATTCTTATCATGTTGATCGAGCTCTCACCTGTGTGCCAGAGGCACTCGGCCCCGTGGTTTACATGCACGGGTCTCATTTCCTCTTCGAGGCAATCCATGGACAGGACAGTGTGCTCCGGCCACCGTGCCTGCTCCGTCTTAAAGCTAGAATGCAAATCCCAGGGACCTGGCTTCTCAGTGCAGGTTCTGAGCCGTTATTTCGTACATCCTCGCTCAGTAAAACCTCTGCTGTGTATAAAGTTCCTCCTATTTAGAGTCTGCCATCCTTTATTTTATTTCTCTCCATTCCTATTGTACCTCTCCACCTTTAAAAAAAACATGGACTCAGCCCCGGAGTCACACCGGATTTGGTCACTCTGTGCAACCCCAGTGGGGAGAGTCTGTCGTTTCTAAGAACCGAGCTGCATCCTTGATTTCCAGCTCCTCTGAGAGCCCAGACCAGCTTAGCGTGGCGGTTACGAGCGTGATCTGAGTCAGCAGGTGCCAGCGTTGGAGTTTCTGCTGTGCTCCCCGAACCTCGTGGGGCTGCTCTCTATCTCATTGTCCTCGTCTGGGGGATTTTAGTCATCCCAGAATCGCAGGTTGGTCGTGAGGATTCCGCGAGTTTCTTGGAGGACAAACTCCGAGACGTCTCAGTCCTACAGGAATGTCTCACAAGGACTAGCCGTGGCAAACTGGTTTCCCTAGAGGCCTCTCCCCTGCTGCTGTTCCCAAGTTTGTACCCTTCTGCCGGTGACAGTATTGTCCTCCCAAGGAGAGGTGAAAAGTTTTCCCCAGCCGGTGAGACTGCGTGATGCCACCCAGCCTGCCTCCCACCCCCAGCTACATCAGCAGGTGGGCAGCAAATGGCGAAGGGAGACCACAGGTGTTCAGTGGCCTGGTGTGGGTTCGGTTTGCCGTTTTCTATGTATCTGAAACACCTCATTAGCTACTGCCTCCTTGAAACATTAGAATTTTATGGACTTAGCAGTCCGTGTGGATGAAAGAGCTTCATGAAGCTCATTAATACCCCTTTTCACGTTGGGGCTTTGGAGGGTAAGATGAACCTTCGAGGAGTCTTCTTTCAAGAGTGCTACAAGTCAGGAAAACCCTGAGGGAAACAGCTGAAGACAAGCAGAAGCTGTCGTTTCTGGTGGCCAATCAGCTTGATCATGGCAAAAAAAGAATGTTCTTCATGCAAATAGGGCCCACTGAGGGTTCCCCGGGCCCTAAGACAAATGACCCTCAAACGTAATGATTTTCACATCTAATTCAAGGCAAAATTAATCATTCGGTATGAAGACAAAAGCAGGCAGGCCCCTATCTTAACACGAATCCTTCCCACCAAAGTGGGATTACCTCTGGAATAATTAAAATGCTTGCTGAAGTATGAAAGCATCCCATTAACTGGAGTCACCTTGATTGAGAAGGGCTCTCCCCATCATCCCGAAAAACGATGCTGGCTGTGATCAAAGACTCGGAGACGCCAGGGCCCAAGTAGATCATGAGATCCAACTCCAGGCCGCGTGGGTGTCCCTTCGGAGCCAGAGAACAGTCCACGGACGCTCAGGAGCACTGTTATTTGTGAGCGTGTGTGGCCGTGGTGCCTTCTCTACCTGACCCGCCGACGAAGGAAATGGAGCCGACCACAAAAGGCTGGCAGAGGATCGTTTTTCTGGAATGGCCCCAGCCTGCCTATTGATCGTTTCCAGCATTTAGATAACTTAATTCTAAAGGAGCACAGTGGTTGAGCCAAAGTGTCATCACCTGCCAAAACATGAACAGCCAGAACTTCCAAATTCGCTCATTACTAGGAGGTGCTGTGGTCACCAGATGTGATCCGTAATTCTCTCTCGACAGTGTGAAGTTTTGTGCCTTTGTCAGCCGGTCCCTCGTTACAGGTATAACACATCATCACCTTGTGCCACACACCGTGTAGCAAATCAGCCTTCACTCATCAGCAGTAATTTATGATGATGGAGTCTTAACATCCGAGGGACTTTTATGTACGAAGACAAATACTTACCTCATCACCCTCTGTTTCTAATTTATTCATCTTCTCTATTTTTTAAACAATCCACATTTTTAAACATGACACAACCAGTATTCCTCTAAATATTTGTACAGTACTTAAAAAAAATATGTACTTAACAAAGGAAAATGACCCAACATTTAAACATAGATTTTTTCAGTGTAAACACTTGCAGACGTTTATTTGCAATGACATTTCCAAATTTGTCCCATTTTCTCTTTATTCCTTTTTTCCCATTTTTGTTTTTTTTTTTTTTGTGGCATGCATTTATTTAATCTAAGAGTGGCCTTCCTAAGGTTTTAGTAATTTTACAGGAAACTACCAGAGAATCGCTGAGGCCGCCAGCTCTGGGCATCGTCTGCTCGTTTCTCGGATGGGATGTGGGATTGGTTTGCTCAGCCCGCCTTCCTGCCGAGCTTCCAGGCATCTGGCTCCATCAGAGCTGAGTTTCTTTTATTATGTCCAAGGACCTTAAGTTCCTATCTTTTATGTAGATTTTCATTTTTTGGAACTTGGCATCTTTCCCCAGATTGAGAAATGTTAAGTTGTGTGTGTTAAGTTTGTTCTGTCATCCTTATTTATTGAGCTTGTCTGTTAACGTTATTAAAACCTCATGTGTCCTCTATTATTATTTTTTTCTAATTAGATGGGCCATTTAGAGGTTTCATCTCCTAGGAGATGAGATCGAGCCCGTGTAATTAGCTCTCTTCTTGAGGATGGCTGGCTAATTCATCACCTCGGTATGCAACGTTGGACTCCCTGCTCACGTGTTTATTTCGTATGACCGTGGCACCGATTCGTTTTTCCCAGACTTGGTATAGTGCTCGCTTCGTCTGGGACTAAGTTTTACCTTTTCTTTTTTCCAAAGGTGGAAACAAGTTCACCGCATGTGAAATATTCTGCCTTATGATTACAGCAAAATAGAGGTCTCTCACTTGAGTCACTGGCACACCACTTTACAAATGTTTGTCTTCTGTGCTTACCACTGGTACCCTTATTTGAATAAGGCATCTCTATAAATAACTCTAAATCTACTTGTTTTAACCTTGCATGGTCTTAAGCTGTGATGGCCATGAAACCTCACGTTTGGTGTATCAGTTATAGTTCAGTGAAATTTTTGTAAGTACACATTAAAATGTTGAAATGATGGGGCTGTGCTGGTACCCCCAAAGCCCCCTTGCATGCTTCCAACATACGTCGTCACACCTCAGTTAAGGACACTGGTCATAGACCCACATGCCAAGGATTTTAATTACCAGAAATATCCAAATAATATGATGACTTTTAAAGGATTGTGGTGGGCGGGGCGGGGGGGGATCTCCCATTTTTAAAAGCAACCGTATCCTTAGAGGTTCATGCAACCACATGCTTTAGGAAAAATAGACGACAATAAAATGCGATCAGCACGCGTGAGCTCAGCAAGACCTGCGTTCTGGCTCTGGTGTCACGGAAAGTGGTGACAAACCACGTTTGCGCCAACCGTCACCTGAGCGCGGAGGCCTGAGGCTGCGTGGGCAGCTTCTAGAATGGACTGGGGGATGAGGAAAAGCGTATGTGGAGCAGAGATCGGGGGGCAGAGCATTCCAGGAGAGGGGAGGGCCCTGGCACAGGGGCCTAGGTGGAGGGGATGTGGGTGCGGGTGAGGAACAGCGCCAGCCAGCGGGGCTGGACTGGAGCGGGGACGGGCCGTGGGAGGGAGTGTGGTCGGATCACAGGCGGGGGCGGGGGGTGGCGAGCAGACCACGGGCCGTCGTGAATGTTGGCCACGTTGGACTTGGGAACGGGAGAGTGATTTGAGCTGATCTCATGGACTGCTGCGTAGGAAATGGTTACGTTGGATCCAGAGTGAAAACTCAGACGGTAGCCAGGGTGCTCTGGTGATCCCCCAAGTGAGAGCCCGTGGCCGCGCTGGCCAGCGGGGTGCCCGTGAAGGGGGCGGTGAGAAGGAAGGGGTGCTGGGTTTTATATATTAATAAATAGAGAGAGACTCGCACTAGAATTTCATTTCTTCCTTGAAACTGTTAAAATTAAATGTATTTTCTTAACGCACATACACAGTTGTAGCTATTCACAGGTATTTCTATAGATATACATATACACATACATACATACATACATGTATATACACAAACACATACTTAGATATAATCATAAAACATAGTCGTACATTTATAATTCATAACATATAATTAAGTTATAGTTTCCCTGTTGATGAACAAACCTCAAAACTCCTTTTTTTGGATAGAAATAAGTCGTGATTCTATACAAAATATTTCAATGTGTCTAGTCAACTGTAAGAAAAGGCATAGTTTACTCTTTCCTGTTTTAGTGGCTGTCAGTTTCATTGGCAAATGTTTTGCAGCGTTTTTATAATTACGGGTGACTTACAGGTTATAGGTTTTGGCCTGAGTGACTGGGTGACACCCGATGCTGTTTACTGATACAGGGGGACGTGTGACCAGAAGGGGCCTTAGGGGCAGAAGGCCCGGGAATGCAGCGTGTGTGAGCTTGGCCCTCTGCTTCTCTCTCCCTGCAGTGATCCCCAAGGTCACCAAGCACCTGCTGTCAAACCCGGTGTTCACCTGCATCATCCTGGCCGCCTGCATGGAGATCGCCGTGGTGGCCGGCTTCGCTGCCTTCTTGGGGAAGTACCTGGAGCAGCAGTTCAACCTCACCACCTCTTCTGCCAACCAGCTGCTCGGTGAGTCTGTGCCTCAGTCCCCCGTGGACGGTGGAGGGAGGCTGCCATGCTTGTAATTAATACCACAAGAATTTACTGAGCCTCCTCCCCACACTCAGGGCCCAGACTTACTGCTCCCCCAGCAGCATATGCATATGGTCCTTGTGCAGGAATAGTCTCCAGGTAAGGTCAGCCCACCTGAGGCAATTGCTAAAGGTGCATGATAATAAAGAACTAAACTATAAAACGCACACGGGAAGCCAGAGAGTCACTCGATTTTTGTGAACTGGAGAATTGGAGGGCAGAAATGGTGAAGGAAGAGGGAAATCAAGATGGATCCTCACTAAAAAAAAAAATAGCAAGATTATTCTTGCAGCATGAAACCATGGTCAGCAAGCGTAGAACTGGGAAGCTGGACGCGCCCCGTCCTTCCTCATCTCCACGGCGGACGTGACTAATGGATGGTGACACTCGTCCCCAAGCTCACGCGGGGTCTTACCACTCTTCTGCTCCCAGTTCTGTGGAGATGGCATGCTAAGAAGCAGTGTCCCATGCGTGAGGAAAGTGGTCTCACAGCAGGTGACGGAGAGCAAAGAGTCAAGAATGACTCCCCGGTTTCTGGCGGAAAACCTGGGAGCAGCAGAGAAGGCTCAGATCCGCGGGGAAGACGAGCCGAGATCTGAAGCTGCCGACGGCGAGACGCCCTCGGCGCATCCACGGCACGGTCCTGTGTGTGGTCAGAGGCCTCAAGGAGATGCGGGCCAGTCACGGAGGCTGTGGATGGTCGTCGAGGACTGGAGTGGATTTTACTTAGGGAGGATGCGTAGGGTTTGAAAAGCAGGGCTGAGAGAGAGGAGGCCATCGAGGAGTTGGCACAGCAGCGGCCAGGACGTCCTCCCGCCTGCAGAAAGCGGTTTGCAGAAGGAGCATGCGCGGATGGCTCTCAACAGAAGAGCTCGCCTCCTCCGAAAACTCAGAGAAAGAGAGCCATGCGAGGGTGGCCACTGGAATATGTCGGGTCCAGCCGGGCCTCCGAGAGGGCGCCAGCCCCGTGGAATTCTCCGTCATGGAGTCAGGTGCGTACTGCGAGCAATGGCCGAGGTGACGTCTTCTGACCTCCCCCTTTGCCGCTTCCTGCTACTTCTCAAAACAAGTGCAAAGGTGCCGACCCACGACGGGTCATCAGGAAAATGCACGTCGACACCACGAAGAGACGCAACGCATCCCCCGGACTGACGGCACCAGGTGTTGGTAAGGATGGGGAGCCGCTGGGACGCAAAGGAGCACCAGTATTTTGAAGAGTTTTAGGTGGTGCCTGTTCAAGCTACGCAGGCACCCCACGGGAGCGAGAGCTTGGGTCCACTCGTTGACAGACGCACCTGTGACAGTATTCAGAGAAGCTCCGTGTGAAAGAGCCCCAGACTGGAAACAACCTGCCTACCTGTCGACAGGAGACCAGGTGGATGACAGAGCGTTCGTGCAGCGGCCTGTCGCGCAGCGTGAGAAAGCAAGGACTTTGACACACGCCTCAAGGCCGTTGAATCTGAGACGAGTTGAAAGACGTCAGACACAAAATAATACGTATTTATGTGAGTCAAAAAGAGAGAAAGCGTACTCGAACTGATCGAGGCCGGAATGATGGTTATTTGTGGAGGGGCCTCCTGAGCTGTGGGATAGATATGTTTTAAGCTTGATCTGTTATGGTTTCAAGGGTGCACACAGATGCGACAATTCACAGGCTATTCCCTTAAGCTTTGGTGCTTCATAGGACATAATACATTCCATTTAAAACAAATTAAAACGCTACCGCAATCATGTGGCCAGATCATAGCCTTCCTCCCTGGGAACCGTTAGGGTAGCATAAGGCTTATTTGTTTTTCTGTTTTACTAATAACTTTTTACCATCCACTATTTTATAAGTTACTTCTAAGAGTTATTAGCAAAGCACAACCGGCCCTGTAATCTCTGTCTTGACAGAATAGGGTAAATGGGTCTCTTTATAATTAAAGTTATTGCTTCTACGTTATACCTAGCATCACCCAGGTTTTAGCCTTCGGCACCCGAAGAGTTTCTCTCTCACCTCCCGATTGTTTTGCTGCTGTTCCTTACATTTTGATTACACGTGCACAGTTGCTTCAGCGTCGGAGCTGTCTTCTGTTTAAGTATAGACACCTCTATTTTTTATTGACAAACAAATCAATAGTCTTAAGGGCAGAAAGTCCGAAAAACAGTCTCGCCTTCTCACACCTGTTTCTTTCTGAGTGATTTCTGTCTGGGAGAGCATTTTAGGTTCGGGGGAGGGGGTTTGGGGGGGGGGATGGGCACCGAGCCTGCCCCCTCTCCCTGTGTCCTGCCTGAGGCATCTCTAATCAGCATGGACGCTGGAGGGCTGGTTGGAAGAGAGGCTGGCAGTGGGTCTTTAGGGGACGAAGAGGCACTGGGAGCAAAAGGCAAGGCTTGAGTATCATCAGCACAGGGCCCTGGGCCACCCAGGAAGTCATCAGCAGTTGGGGCACAGTTCAGAAAAGAGCGACACAGATGATTAAGGGGCTGATGGCATTGATTTATGCGTGAAGATAAAAGGACTCAATCTGCATAGGTTAACGTGATGAGGCTGGAGTTTCAGCCTCACGCGCGCATCAGCACATCAGGGAGGGAGGGGGGTTGGCGGTGGCTTGGAGAAGAGGGTGCTGGAAGCCTGTGATTGCCATAGTTACCGTCATCACCAGGTGACACGCCCCCTGTCTCTCTTAGGAGATGAAACAAAACAGCAGCCTGCTCTCTGTCATGAGCAGGTCATCACCTGAGTTCACTCAGAGATCCAGTCTGCCCACCGTCTCCTTCCTCCCCGAGATCATGCTCGAGTGCCCGCTCTGTGCCGGGCACTGTGCTGGGCACAGGAAACTGTGCTGGGTTGGGCAGGATGGAAGGAGTTATTCTCCCCAGGGAAGCTGCAGCTTAGGAGGGAGAGAAGGGATAAGAAATAAGAAAACCAAAAATACACAGGACCGCTTCCGATGGTGGGGGGGCCACGAAAATCCTAAATCAGTGCAGCAAACGATAGGGAGTCCCAGAGCGGGTGCAGGGACCACTGCGGATGAGGCCGTCTGGGAAGGCCACTCTGGAGAGAGTAGGGTGCAGCCTACTAAAGCATAGGGGCGAGAATGTTCTAGAAGAAGGAACAGTAAATGCCACGCCTTTGTGCCTGAGCGGGTTTGGCCTGTTCCAGGGAGAGAAAGGAGGAGAAATGGGCCTGGGTAGGGAGCCGTGTGACACGCAGTCAGCGTAGAGAGGCACAGTGGGGCTGGGTCACCAGAGGCGGAGGGACCAAGCAGAGCTACTCCAGGAGCATCCCCACGACCAAGAGATGTGTGTGTGCGTGTGCGCGTGTGCATGTGCGTGTGTGTGTGTGTGTGTGTGCGTGTGTGTGTGTTAAAGTGCTGTTTTCTTGCATGGCTCAGCTTCCCTGGTCATATTTTTCTTACCTTAATTTTAAAATTATTTTGCCTTTCCTTGTACATACCGTAGGCTGGTCCATTTAGTCGACTGACCTAGAGGTCTGTTGATTGGCAAGGAGGAGGCAGCCGAAGCTGGGAAATTGGCTGTGCATGCTCAGCCCGCTGGATAAATGGCACTGTAATTTAAAGCCGAGTTCCAGACGACGTTGAGTCGGAACAGAGCAAAACCAAACCGGACACTGGAAGCCTGGGAGGGAACCCTTCGCCCCTCTGAAAGTCTCATGAGTCTCCGAGAATCAGAAATAAAAAGTTTATGGTCCCGCTGCCTTACGGAGAGCTCTGTTTATAAGAGAGGGGAAAAAATTTTATGCCAATTACTCAGGGAGAGCCACAGAATGTCGTATTGATTCGATTGATGCTGCTCCCTGCGAGATCCCGGAGCTGGTTACAACGCTGTCTCCTCGGGCTGGTGCGACGTCGGTGAAACAGCCTCCGGGCCCTTCCTCAAAGCCCCCCTTGCCTGATTAGAAGAAAGCCCCCAAATGATCGACTCCCCTTCCCACATCACCTCAAACAATGCACAGAGAGCACGTCACACTGCTCCTTGATAGTCACTTTCCCCAAATGCGCATGCTGGTTCCCACTCTGCCTTGTCTCCTGGCTGTCCTCACACGCGCTGCAAGTGCTTCCTATGGGGGGGTGGGGGGACCACACTTAGCGTGACAGGCGAATGCACTTAGACTCCTAGCAACTGAGTTCTTACACGTCCGTCTCCCCCGGTTTCCTGCGAGCTCGTTGAGGGCAGAACCGAGGCCCTGGCGGAGGCTCTGGAGCATGGGGAGGAAGTGGCCCCTGGCAGTGTCAGGGGTGGGGGAAGATTCTGTCCTCGTGGAGTGGCCCTGCCTCGCCTGTTGACGGCTACCCGCCTCTGCTTTTCTCCAGGGATGACTGCAATTCCCTGCGCCTGCCTGGGCATCTTCCTGGGCGGCCTCCTGGTGAAGAAGCTCAGCCTGTCTGCCCTGGGGGCCATCCGGATGGCCATGCTCGTCAACCTGGTGTCCACAGCTTGCTACGTCTCCTTTCTCTTCCTGGGCTGTGACACGGGCCCCGTGGCTGGGGTGACTGTTCCCTACGGAAACATGTGAGTGCCTGAAATGTCTGTTCCCCCCTCAACCCCCTTTGCCGGCCCGGGACACTCTCCCCCCTGGGAAGGTTTCTGGAACAAGCTTCATCCTGAATCACCATGAGCCAAGGAGTGGATGATGCCGCCGCCTCTTGTGCCCAGGATCCAGGAGTCGGTGTGACCCTTCTGGGCTGCCAGGGCAGACCGCTCCCTACACAGTGGTCTCCGGGGGTGGCCAGGAGAGACCTGGGGGAGACGCTCAGACATCGCTCACTCCCCAGGGGCCTCAAATGACCCCTCTTGGCATTGGATTGTAGGAAGAGAGGAAAACAAATTTCATTGTAGAATTCGGCTGCAGATGAAAGACAGAATAGTTCATTAGATTATCAGAAGCTATCATTAGACTCATGCGGTAATTGCAGGGTCTGGCCCAGGGTAGGAGGAAAAATAGAAAGGAGACAGGAGAGGAGGAAGGAAGGGGGTCAGTTCTTACGGGACCACTTTCCTTATTTCCTAGTTACGATCTCAAGACTTTGGACTGCAGTCCAATCAGAATTGCCTTTAGAGGCACACTGGAGAGTCCTTTTATATCGTGTTGACAGCTGTCCCCTTTTCTACGTGAGACTCTGGGGCTGTCTTGAGAGTCCATCCTAGAACATCAAGACTGTAGCATGGCTGGCTTGCAGGATACCAGTTCCTCGCCACACGAGTCCCCTCCTCCAGGCAGGCCACTGGGCCTGCTCCTGCAGTTAAGCCAGAAGATACAGTAGAGCCAGGATTACCTGCCACCCACCAACGGTGAGCAGGCAGAAGGGGAGAATGCAGGCAGAGGCAGCTGTCTGTATCCGTGCACAATTCATGCACACATGTGCACAAGGCACCATACACCCCTCCGTCCCCTTCGCCGCCACCCCAGTGGTGTCCTCCATCCCATCCCAGTCTTCCAGCCCAAATAGGGTGCTTCCCAAATAACGGTGTTGGGAAATCAACACCGCCCGCCTCTACAGTGCCCACTCTCAAGTAGCAAACTTTCAGCGGTTCAAAGCGCAGGGCCCAGTCGAGCTGCCAGCTCTGCGGAAATGGACGGAGTTCCAGCCCCTCCCCGCCATTTGTGAGCTGTGTATGTTTGGGCAGGCGACTGAACCTGGCTGTGCCCCCGTTTCCCGCTCTAAAAACCCCATGGGATTATACTGAGAATAAATGAGATAATCTATGCAGCCCCTTGAAGAGCGCCTGACGCACAAATTGTCAGGTGTCACCGTGATCGTCTGCATTATTATGCAGTACTCTGAGCCCTAGGAGACTTACCTGCAAATAACAAGGCTGAAGAAGAGACGAAACACCCCCGCTCCCCTTTCCTCTTAGCAATTTGCTCGTTCTAGATGACCGTGCCTTTAATAGTGCAAAAAAAATATTTTTTTTTTTAATATCTTCGTGTTATTTTTCTCAGGAAATTGAATCAGTCAGACAGACAGTAATTACTGAAGCCGGTCTATTTGCAGTCGTTTGTTTAGCGTCACAAGGCTTACTGTCTGCTGGAGAGGAATAAAACAGAGACCGGCCCAAACAGGGGAGAAACGTTGAGCTGCGCAGGGTGGGGTTAGTCCAGTGGAGGCTGCAGCAATCAGGGGAGGCATCCTGGAGGAGGTGGCCCTGAGCTGAGCCCTGGCTGTTGGCACCACATGGATGCTAATGATACAGAGGCTTCTCCTCCTGGCAGATGAAGCTCCCACCCAGCCAGCCGCCCAGCCTGGCCCCGTGGTGCAGGGAACACTACCCATAGAGCTCTTAGCAGTGGCACTGGGCTGGACCTTGCGGGACAGAGAGAGTTAAGATTGGAGGAAAAGGAAGAAGTTGGGGGGCCAGGTGACCTATCCCAGCAGAGGCCAGAGGGCTGTGGCGGGGAAGGGGGGTGGGCGTGGTCCTCTCCGAAGCTGGCTTTTTCCTGACGGGTTCTGTTTCCTTTCTTTTCCAGCTCAGCGTCCGGCTCGGCTCTGGACCCCTACTCACCTTGCAATAAAAACTGTGAATGCCAAACCGATTCCTTCACCCCAGTGTGTGGAGCAGATGGCATCACCTACCTGTCTGCCTGCTTTGCCGGCTGCAACAGCACGGTACAGAGGTTTCCCGAGGGGGCGGGAGTGGGCGGCCACACGCGTCGCATCCTTAGCGGTCCTGCCCTGTGACTTTTTCTCAGCCTCGGATGTAGTGGAAGATGCTCTGTCAGCGGGACGATCGGGCTGCCGGGCCATTCAGGCCTTCTTGCTGAATCAGCCCAGTTTCTAAAACGCGTCATTGAGCAACTGAAAGTAAAAATTCAAAGGCAGCTGGATGTGTAGAGCTAGAGGAAAAGATGGTGGTGCGAGGTGCTCTCCGCGTCTGTAGAACAGGATGATTCCACAGGTGGTGAGGTCCCCATCAGCAGAAGTATGTAAGCAAAGGCTGGAAAGCCACTTATCAGGGAAGACCTCCTCCGAACCTGAGATTATCTGACACTGACTCAACCTCTTCCCTACTCAGTTCCCTTTGTGTTTTTCTTCTCGGGTAGATGGCTCCCACCCTTTACCATCCTCCTATTATACGTATATATTTTGGGGTGGGGGGGGCAGAGTTGTACAAATAGCTGTCCGTGTTCTCTGCATGAAATCCTGATGCTAAGTGGCCGGTCACCAACTCTCGCCGATCCCACCTGCCAGGTGTTTCTCGCACCTGCGCTTCTTCGGCATCAGTGCCACCCCCGCCTGCTACAGGCCCGCCTCATCTTTTGCTTGGACCAGTGTTCTAGTTGCCTAATTGGTCTCCTGGCTCGGGATGGCCCCCTTCTGGTCAGTCTTCTGCACTGCAACCAGAATGATTTCTGGAGCCCTGGAGGGACTCTTTTCTGATCCTAATTCATCCGCTGGAAGATAAGGTCTAGGCACCGAACCGAGTTTGCTTGCGTCTTCGGCACGTGTGTGTCCTTGGCGGTCCTCTTCAGTAGTGCATTCTCTGAGCTGTGGTGTTCAGCTTTCCCCAGACAGCACGTGTCTGTTTATGCTTCTCCCTCCAGCTGGATAACTCCTACAGACCTGTCATGACCTTACTCAACCTGCCCCTCCCCTGTGAAACCACCCATCGCCCCCCCTTGACCTTTGCGATTCTTGGCTCTGCAGTCACGGTACCCGTCTGTCCTGGAGGCACGCGTCTCAATCCACTGCAGTGATTGCTAAAGGTCTTTGTCTTCTGCTCCGATCTGTGACTTTCCTGATGAGCCAGGAGTGGCATCCAGAAGTGCTCCATAAATATCCAGGAATGCACAGATGGAAAGCAAGATTTAAAAAAAAAAGAAAGGAAAAAGGGCTGAATGGCAGCTTTCAAAGAACTAAAGGTTGAACTCATTTTATTTCTGCTCCTTCCCATAGCCTTTGGGGAGTATTTTTTTTTTTTGGAGCAGCAATTTTTCTGAAAGAAGAAACATTGATGATTTATTTTCATTTCCAAAGATTTATTTTTCCTTTCTTTGAACATTGAGATTCCTGGGCAGCTATTAACATTTTTCTATCGAGAAAATAAATCACCGTTGGGGGTCGGGGGCAGATTTTGTAAAATGAGATGATGAAGCAATTTCTCGATGTGAGTGGAACTGCATTTTGTAAAAGAGACAGGGCCCGGAGAATGGTGAAAATGAAAATATAAGCTATTCTTTTACATGACAAGTTCATTACTATTTTAATATTCAAAAATTTGTATTATCAATCAGTTTTGGTGGTTGTCCTGTTGTAAGAATTAAATTGACCGAGTAGTGGCTAGTATCCTGAGACCAAAGGTATCGCTTTTTGGGTCAGAGCCTTCTCTGACCCAGACTTGTCTTAGAAATCGCATCTCCCCTGATCTCGCACGGACGAGAATCCCCATGACTAAGAGCATAACCAGGTCCATGCTTGCTTCCAGCGGCCAAAGCAACAGGCTGTGGAGTGCAGTTATCGGATGGTGAGCTTCTCCACTTCCCTCCAGACACAGCGTCCCTTCCCCAGACACCTGCCTACCCCTCACGTGACCGGAAGCCTCATGTTACCTGCCAGGTGGCAGGCCAAGTGGAGAGGTTATCCCCCTGAGGAGGCCCCGGGCCCCAGGCCCGGGGGCAGTCACATCCCTCCCCAGCAGAGGCAGACCCTCTAAACGCCCTGGCTTCTGACGGGTAGATGAGGGACTTGGGACACAGAGCTACCCATGTCCTGGAAAGGAGTCCTTGTGACAGTTCAGCCTTCAAAACAGCCACCACCATGACACTTGGAACGGCGGCAAGCTTCGCAAGAGCCCGTGCAGGCCAGCGAACAGGGCCTTCCCCACGTCACTCATGGCGCAAGGCAGCTTGGCCCAGGGTCAGAGAAATCTCAGGCCGCCATCCGAAAATGAGCCCAAAGCAATTGCAATCTCAAATCTGCGCTGTGGCGTTTTGAGAATGTGCAGAGTGGTGGCTTGTGTTCCTGGGATAGGCTTTCCCCGAGGCCTTCGCACGCATGGCACCTCCTTATCCTGTGGCTGAGAAGCCACCTCGTCATTTCCTCCAGGACTGTGTCAGCATCCCTCCTGCAGAGTCCCCACCAC
>NW_006430726.1:5254-11309 GCF_000325575.1 Pteropus alecto | reverse complement strand
CCCAACAAATGGCTCCTTACTCCTCTGTCTTCCCCACTAGGCTCCAGCACTCAGGGACGGGGTTCTGTTGCAACCCTTGCACCCCCAGCTCCAGCCTTGGCTCTGGATGAAGGCTATGGGCTTCCCGAGGCCCTGGCTGGTGGCCCTGTGCTGGCCTCTGGGAGCCCCACGGAGCCAGCGGTGATAACATCGCTCTCTTGAATAGCAAACTGGCAGGAGGATAGGTTGGCTGGTGCTGATTTTGATGCTTCAAGACCTAATCTTTGCTTATTTCTTACTACTTTAGAGCTTCCATCGAGACGTGTGAAAATTTCCCCTAACTCAATTAGATGTGGAGAAATCACCCATCAAATAATTCTGATGATAAGGAAATCTGGTTAGTGTCAGCAGTCCTCCAGCATTAGACTGCCCTTCCTGCTCTGGTTTGGGGTTCGTTTTTTGTTCCCTTATATCTCATTGCGTGGTAACAATGGCAGTTTCCAGGGCTGCATTTGATAAACAATTTCTAATTCTTCTCGCTGCATATGACCAGGAGGGAGTGGCCAAAAAAGGGGGCGGAGCTGCAAGTTAATTTCGTAAGCTTCCTTTGGCACGAATATGTTGTCTGTCCAGATTATTTCTATACCTTTAGAAGTAATTATTCCAACGGAAAGCACCTCAGCGTGCTGCCGACGGTTGGAAGTTATATTCTTTCAAGGTACTGAATAATTTACTATAAAAAAGCTCAGAGCCTCCACCAATAGGACATTGGAGGTCAACACAAGTCCAGCACAGCAGTTTGCGGGGGGCTCATGACAGACGATTGAGCTGTGCCCCCATTGAGGCAACAGATACTTACGAGCCCCCATTGGAGCAGAGCCCCTAGTAGGTTTCACGCAGGGCAGAGGACGGCTAGCTCCCTTGTGCACGCATGCATGCAGGGGGCTCATCATCGAAGACCATGGCCCTCCGTCCTGGCTGCTCATCAGAATCACTTGGAAGCTTTTAAAACATGAGGTCTGAGCTCATCCTTAGAAATTCTGGTTTCCTGGTGCCGGTGGGGGACCCAGGCATCACTGTGTTTTAAAGCTCCCCAGCCTTCCCCCCGTGTTTCTGATCTGTAGCCCAGGTGGAAAACCCCAGTTCTAGGAGATGGGATGAGTTCTTCAATTTTTATCCTTGCGGAAACAGGTCGGCATCTGAGCTGACACTGAGCAGTCAGGCTTCCATCTCGTTTCCCTTTGCCACCTTTATTGTGTTTCCTCACGGTAGACACCAAGCCGGGGGTTGGAGGCGGCCCATCAGCACGTTACACGGAGGAAACAAACCGATGGCCTTGATGCCGTAGCTGCCCTGCAGGCGTATTGACTGCGACCTAAACCAAGGTTTAACGGTCTGGGCATTTCATATGCAAATCTGGATTTCCGGCCTCTCTATGAAAATTAGATGATAAATAGAATGGCACCTGGATCCCTACAGGGCAGCAGTTGGCTGGTCTGGCCACTGGCCGACCGTTTAGACAAGACATTTGACCCCCACTTAGTCACTGTCCCCACCGCTGGCCACTCCTTTGTACCTGCACCATTTTTCTTATCTATTCCCTGTCTGGTTCCCAAAGGCTTGGAGTTTGCAAACCCTCTCACATAGCCTGGTCCCGTTTGCCAGATGGATTTATAAGTCTGTATTCATTCTGGTGATGGCTTGTCAGAGGGGGCTGTAAATATTCTGAAACCAATCTCTCTTGGGCCATGGCCCCTCAGGACAGCTAATACATCGCAGGCCCTGGGCGAGGCATTAGAACTATAGAGATGACTAAGTAAGGAGCTCATGTTTACTATCATATGGGACGTAATCTGTTCATACAGTTATGAACAAGGGACCAGCCACGAGCAGCGGCTAGCCCGGCCTTGCAGTTAGTAGTAAGTGAAAATAGCATGTTACAAAACTGTATCTAGGTCATGATCCCTTTTAGTCAAGAAAAAGAAAAATCTAAACACATGTATATCTTTGAGTTGGAAAAAGATTAGAAAGACAGCCAGCCATTCATAGGTTACCTCTGGCTGGGAACTGGAAAATTAACGTTTATATATATCTTTTGCATTTTCTGTGTATTTCTAAATTGTCTAAAATGGACATACATCTTTCTTCTAATCAGGAAAAACTTTTTTATTTAAAAAAAAAAATTGAATGTGAAAGGTTAGGTAGTTACCTTCTATGAGAAGGAAGCAGATACGTAGACAACTTAGTGAATTTGCAGTCTTATGCCTGCATGCACGGAACTGGTTCTGGGAGGGGTGGGGCTGGAAGGGGGGACCGTAGCGTGGCCAGGCCTCTGTCATGAAGGATGAGTGGGTGGGTGTTTGCCTGGTGGAGAGGCACAGAAGGACATTCCAGCGTGCGGTATGTGTACGCATGGGGAGGCTTGAACTTTGTGCTATGGGCAAGGGTTTGGTTTGGATTAAATAGATGGAGAGTCGATAAGACTCGGTGTTCATTCTGAGCTGCAGCGATGTCTTTCTCCTGTGCTTTGCCCACCGCTTCCTACCTGAGCTGGCTGAGCCAAGAGTGAGCCCGGCTGCTCCCCAGAGAACAGCCCTTCCATTCACTTCTGCAGGAGATAGTTAAGGCTCTGCCTGGATGTGCTTCCACTTCCGTTACAGATTATTGGGGTGAAAGGTGGACAGAGGTCTTGCTTTCATCTCAGAATTTTTGTCACTGGTCATCATCCTTTAACCAGCGACCCTACAAGGGAACAAGAGAGTGTATTTCTTCTTGCAGGTTTTCAGCATCTTCTTGGCCTTGAGGCACATGGGTTATCGGCGGGGCTGCTCAGCGATGAGCTGTGAGGTCTTTGCCGGGAAATACCAGCTTGGGTTGGGCCACTAAGGTGAAGAGACTCTAAGCTACAAAGAGACAGTAATAAGTGACAGGAGAATGTCTGAGGAACTTCCCTGAATCATGAAAGAATCCATAACTGTCTAGGACCCATAGGAACGCGTTGTCATTCAAAGGAAAACGTCCCCAGTCTATTGTGGTGGCGTCAGTAGTCCTTTGCCATCTCGATGATTGGGATGTCACACACAAAGGCTGGAGGATTGCACAAGCAAAAGCAGACAGAACCCTGCACGTCTCGGCACTCTCCCTGGCAAAATGCCTTCTCTCATCTACGGGGCGAGGGCCTGACGTTTAATAGAAATTGTCATTTCTTCCTGGCTACCGAATGCATTACAAGAAGGAAAAAGAAAGCCAGCGTTCCAGAGTGCTGGCAGCGACTCTCCACTTCTCAAGTTTTCCCATCAGGCTCTTCCTACGTGGAACATCACCACCCCCTATAGCTGCCTCCTCGGAAAAGCCATCTTCCAACCTAGAAATTAGTTTATTTGTCTGATTAATAGGAATCGATCCATCAGTATCGAACATGGGGCGGGGTGGGGGCGGGGTGGGGAGGAACACAAACAAAAACATCTTTATTTGCCAGTATTTTTGAAGCACTGCTGACGAGTGTTTGGTGCTTATAATACGAGCTGTCAAAATAGCACGCTTGTGATTTCTTTCAGCGGTAGAAAACGAATCCAAGAGTCCGGAGAGTGATTTTTCTGTTTTTATGGTCTCCAGCTTTATTGTAATTATTCATCCCCATCATTGGATGTGAATGGAAACATTTCTCAGTTTAAATTAATGACTCAATGTGGAACAGGCATAGGATTTTCATTGACTATGCTATTTCTTCTTTCGTGGATTTCTTCATTTTTTAATGTTTTGGCGTTTTTAACTTTTCCAAGAGGTGATACATTGACACGGTTCAGACATCAAGAAATATGAAAAGGAGGGAGTGGAAACACTGCTTCCCGCTCTGTCTCCCGTTCGCCCACCTTCCACCCCACCGCTCTGCCCCGTGAGCGATCGCTACGGTTAGTTTCTTGCATTAAGTACTTCTTGATTGGGGCTCACAGACAAGATCTCAGAGCTCATCACATATTCTCTGCCTGGTTGTTTGTGGTGTTTTGATTGATCTTGGAGTTCTTTCCATATTAATACATAAAGCACACTCTCATGCCTTTTTGATATAATCTTTAACTGCGGGAATCTGTTAGAATCTGTTTAGCCAGGCCCCGTCGATAGGCATTCCAGTTGCTGCAAAAGTTTATCTCTTGCGTTGTGGAGACTCATTGAACTTGCGTCGTTCTGTACCCACGCGAGTCTGCCCGTAAGAGAAGTTCGTGTAGAATTTCCAAGCCAGTCTCACTTTGTCCTTTAGGTCACCACTGGTTCCAAAGCTCGTCAGGCCTGTTTCTCTGTAACCACAGTGGTCATCTGACTATCCACACAGTATGTCAGGGGACACATCTTTCCACTAAAGCTAGATCCTGCCACCCTGCGTGGGACACCAGGCAGAGATTCCAAGTCCCCCAGAGGCAGCGGGGACTGCATTTCTCCCTCAAGAATGGCAAACTGGGAAGACAGTTCTCTGAAACGGGGAAGGGAAGTTGGACATGTTCCGGGTCAGGGCTATAAAGTAACCTGGAGCCTAGAGCACGTTCCTACTGGTCAGGCATATCGGGGTCATGATACCGCTTCCAAGTTCAGGCCTTGATACTGCTCCAAGATCCGTCTGCTTTTCGGACTGCCCAGACTGGACCGTGGCGCACAGACGGCGTGAGAACTAGGATCCCGGCGTCTCTCATCTCCTTGATGAAAGTGGGTTGTTCTCTCACCCAGGTCATCGCCCTGTTTTCAGACTTCGTATTGCTGGGAGCTCTGGCGGGTCTGGGGGTTCCCATTTAGATGTCCAGCTCGCATCAGTGGCAGGGCGGTCCCTCCGCTTCCTTTGTCCTCACCCGTGGTTCTTCCCCCGCATCTGGGTGGACGGTTCTTCCCTAACCACCTTCTTCCTTGCCCGGAGTCCCCTCAGCTCCTTGAGCACACGCCGTGTGTGGTCTCTGGTGCCGCCTTTGTCTTGGGGACTTCGCCCTGCTGTCCGCCGGGTCCCTTCACGGGAGGTCCGATTCATGGACACCTTCACCTCGCCCAGACCAGGTGGGGCTGGACGGTCGCGGCGTGCGATAAACACGTCTCACTGTTATCCCTTTTCCCTTGGGGACACGGTCGCCGACCTGATCCAGGGCGGTCCGTTTCCGAAGGGACCTGGATGCAGTTTCGATGACGGGCTCGGAGTCGTAGGGAGGAAGGGATGTACCAGGTGGATCCGGGGGGGGTGCGGGCTGCAGGTTCAACGGAGGAGACTCATCAGAAGGTGCGCAGACGGCGAGACGGATGGTGTAGACGCTGGGCAGAGGGCGGGGGGCAGAGGGAAGGAAGTCCAGACCAGAGTCCCATGAGGGGACACGGCGCCGCTCTTGCCAGCTGTGATGACAGAGACGGACGGAGGGGTCGGGATACGGAAACACAACTCGGTTCACGCATGTGGGGACAGAAGCCAGCTGAGGACGAGGGAGGCGAAGAAACAGTGAGTGTGAGCAGCTGGAAAAGGGTGGCTGTGAAGCTGGGGTCTGGGGGGCAGGGAGAGAGGTGGCATTTTAAGCGAGCTGGGGAGAAGTCCTGCTTCCTAGTAAGAGCAGAGGAGGACTCATTCACGTACGCTTACTAAAACTACTGGGTGACACCTACTGCAGGGGTCCCCAAACCCCAGGCCGTGGACCGGTACTGGTTCGTAGCCTGTTAGGAACCGGGCCGCACAGCAGGAGGTGAGCAGTAGGCAAGCGAGCGAGCGAAGCTTCGTCTGTATTGGCAGCCGCTGTCCGGCGCCAGCGTCATGGCCCCAGCTCCGCCTCAGATCATCAGGCATGAGATTCTCATAGGAGTGCCTGTCCCTGGTGCCACAAAGGTTGGGGACCGCTGAGCTTCTGTGTCTCAACATTGTGCTATGAGAAGATGCTCGGGAAAGGGTGTGGAAGACGTGGTTTTCTCTCGGGAGCACTGGGTCTCCCTAGGAGGATGGAGAGGGTCTCTGCAGTGGGGTGTGGGCTGTGCCCCCATGGAGGGAAGCGCCGGGTTTTGAAGGAGAGGCCGGGCGATCTCTGGGCAGAGGGGCAAGACCCCAGGGGACTGCAGTCAC
>NW_006430726.1:0-4983 GCF_000325575.1 Pteropus alecto | reverse complement strand
GAGAGATGCCGGGGGTGGGGGGAACTGTGGACGCCCTCGGAGGGCGGGGGGTTGTTTGACCCCCCACGAGGATTTACCTCGTGGTGTGCTCTGAAAGCTGAGCAGCCCTCGGAAGAACAGCGAGGAATCATTTAAGATTGTTTTCATCGTGTATTCATTAAAGGCCCTTGCACTATTATTATCGAACCTTAATTGGCTGGGAGCTGGCTCGGTGCTGCCTCTCCCGCCCCCGCCCCTCCGTTTGCCATCAGAAATTCCTGGAACGTGTGCGAGGACAGTGCCCGGGAACAGGGCTGGCTGGGCGAGAATCCACGGGAAGATCAAATGGGATACTGTGGCTTTTCTTCCTCCCGTCCGATCATATATTCATCAAGTGTGTCTCGTTGGGCTTTCACGTGCTGCCCACGACCCGCTTCAGGCTCCCCGGCTTCTCTTAGTCCTGCTTTCTCAGCCACTCGAGAACTTGCCCGTCAGCTCCCCCGTCTCGCGGCCCCACGGTTGCAGCTACTTCGCGCGTGGCGGTGCTCATCCTTTGTTCCAGGTGGCACGCGGGGCACTGAACCAGCAGCGATAGGCAGGTTACCTGATTCACGTCTTTTAATACACGTCAGTGTAATTATAACTGCATAAAAGAGAGGACAAATTGGCAAGTAATTACAACGTGGATTTGGTGACGTTTTATCCTATTGTGGAAGCAGAATTTCCTAATCGTCTTGGGGTGGGGGACACATTTGTCTGTGGTGCAGCGTACTGAGGGATTCTTGACCGGGGAAATGAAATACACAGGAGATGGGGCAATCAGCTCTCCTCCCCCTAAATATGCCTTTATTTGCATGAGTTTTGCAGCTTCCTTAAAATGCGAACGCATTTATTCAGGCCTAATTGATGGGATGCTACAGAATGCATAATTAGGCAGTGGCAGCTCCAGCTGATAGATGGCCTTGGATTTAGAAAGTGGAGATGCGCAACCCCCCACCCCCGCCCCCGATTAAAAGGGCTGACTGCTTCCTTTCAGAATCTCACGGGCTGCGCGTGCCTCACGACCGTCCCGCCCAAGAACGCCACCGTGGTTCCCGGAAAATGCCCCAGCCCCGGATGCCAAGAGGCCTTCCTCACCTTCCTGTGTGTGATGTGTGTCTGCAGCATGATCGGGGCCATGGCACAGACGCCCTCGGTCATCATCCTTATCAGGTAAGCCTCTCGGGTCCCCAGGGGCCCAAGAACCAACCTCCCCACTCGGCTCCCCCTTCCCACCAGGTGTGCGTGCGCAGGTGCCCCGGAGGTCAGAAGTTCAGATACCACGTGAACCTCACGAGGCAGCTTCCCTAAGCTGACAGGAATGGGCTGCATTACACAGGGACCTCACATTCAGAGTAGAGGGCAGGGCCGAAGGGAGAAAATGCTCATTCATGGCCTTCTGAGAAGAGGCCATGGTGGCGCTGAAGGGGAATGCGGCCTGGCATTGATTTCGTTGGAGTTAAATGCAGATGGCATTGAACTGGCTGAGTCCCCATGACCAGCCTCCATCCGGCCACTGACTGTCACCTGTGTCTCCGGCTTGTTTCTGAATCTGGAACTAGGGGTGACGTCACTGGCCCTGCAGACCATCGTGCGTGGATGCCAGAGGTGTGACAGGGTACTGAAGAGGGGGTGATGCAGTGCCGGGGGGCCGTGGAAGCCGAGCAGAGACTGTTCTTACACAGGTCCGTGGCTGGAGAGAGCCACTCATAATTCTGTAGTTTCCTGTCTCTCGGGACCCGTCCTGGGGGCAGGTGGGGTGCCTCAAAGGCGACTTGTTGAGCAGTATTGTAACGTACGCGCTTGCAACGGTATCTGGATTTATGTGAGGAGCCAAGGGGTAGAATGCTCCATGCCGCCGCAGAAGCGACACCAGACAGACAGAGCCACCTTACTGGGATGCAGCGACCTGGACAAACCAGTTCGATCCCAGGGGCTAGACGTAAAGGAAGGTGTGAGATGCTAGGGTGTGACCTGTGCCACTGCGCCCGTCACCAGCTGATTTGATCCAGCTTCTCGTGTCTTCTCGCTGTTCTGACCCCATTTCCTGACCTTTGTTATGAATTCCCAAGGAAGGGGATTTGTGTGATGCCCCTACGTGATCTAGAAGGTCATTAGCAAATCTTGTTAAGGTGCAGAATCGTTAAGCGTACGACAGCAAATTGCCACTGTACCCTTCCTAAATTCAAACGGTAGATTTTTAAAATTCACACCCAGTGCTTGCAAGGCTGTAGCAAAACGTAAAATCACATGTTGCTGGTGGCATTGAAGAGCATATTGCTCCTTTCTAAAAAGCAATATCACAGTGTGAATCAGGAGTCATAAAAATGTTCAGATTTTTTTGTTATGCGATAACCCTACCTCTTGCCACTTATCTTAAGAAAATACTTCTCCACAAGAAAAAAAAAAAGCTCAATGCAGACAGATTTTTATTACACCGTTAACTATCATAACAGAAAAACCTGAATTGGAGTAGAGTTAAATTATAGTACTGCTGCTCAATGGAGTAATGGAAATTCTTAAGCATGTGAAAAGTGTTTATGAAACGAACTATTGAATTTAAATTATATACGGAGGGTGATTTTATATCACGTGCATGTGGACAAAACTATCAGATCTCAGGTATGGGTTTGGAGTGGCTGCATTATCGGTAGTTTATTTTTAGAAATTCTTAGAAATTCCCATGAAGCTGTATTGTGCTATTCACACATAGAAGGCACGAAGAAGCAGGAATAATGACTCTCACTGCCATGAGCAGTGACCACTCCCCATTTTTTTCTCTCCCCGTGACTCCTCTGCAAAACCCCTGCTCAGTAGTTGTGCCTGGCAGATCAAACAAAGACAGTCGGTTGAAACCTCAGTCTCTTCCACATCTCAGCTTGATAGGCCGCTCTTAGAGATTTTCAGGAAATATTCGATTCCCTATAAATAGATCAGCAGAAAAGATGGCCTTAGTGACCTAGGCTGTGCCCATCCCCTGCTGGGGTCTGACGGAAGCACAGACTCACACATTGTACCGTATTCCGTCACCGTCCCAGTCCACTTTGCCATCACTGATGTTCCAAGCAGACACAAGGGCTCAGCCTCAGCCACAGGCCAGATGTGTGCCAGCCCTCATCCTGTCCCAGAGCAGAGGTCACCCTGTCACGCCATGTGAGAGCATGCCTGCGGACAACAGTGTGAGAATCCAAGCTGGCACTCGCCAGCCCCATCTCGGGCCAGGCGGGGCTTCTGTTTGCACTTTCTGTGTTTCCATTGTTATGTAAAAGCATACCCCTTCTACAGATGGAGAGACAGAGGCGGCTCCGAGGTGAGTAAGCAGTACCCTCAGAGTCTGGCAGCTCATAGGCTGTGGAGCTAGGCTCGCACCCTGGCCTTGCATGGAACTTCCAACAGCATTCAGGCCGTTGCTCTATACCTAGATCTGAAGATCATTCCTCCTATGGGAACCAGTTTCCCAACAGGAAATGGAGAGCTTAGCACCTCACTCACTTTATTCCTAGTGACAGGACGGCTGAAAGGAAATCAAATTTCAAGTGATAAATATTCGAGCTCATTATGCCAGCGTGTTTTCTTGATGAGGAGAATTTGCCTTTATTTAAGGTGTTTTTCAAGTCAGTCCCTTCAAACGAATGTGCAGAAAAACCGCAGCCACAGGGCCGATGACAACTTTGAGGAGCTTGGGTTTCGTAACATATACATTCCAGAGAGAACGGACCGTCGACCTCCTCCGTGATACTGTACAGGTGTCTGGCGACATAGCGGTTTCCCCAGAAAATTTTACACCCCGAGAGTATTCTAGAAAGCTTGCGAGATCAAAGACAGTGGTCTGGGTTAACCAAAGCCAGGGAGGCAGAGTTCGTTCAAAACAAAGAACTGTGACTCTGGGAAGTTGCCTCTCTTCAATTTAAGAGGTACTGAAACGGGATCTATAGACGGATGGGTTATTTCACTAGTGGTCCGTCTGGGCTGCCAAACCATGCTAGTCCGGTTGATGTCACAGAGGTGTTTGTGGGCCTGGCCTGTTGGTGAGGCATAATGAACATGGTCTTCCCCACTAATGGTCCTCTGATACGTATGACCTGTCAACCTAAGACATTTCTTTGTCCCAGAAATACAAAGTGTCCTTAAATGAAGACATTATGGACCAACTTTACATTATCGCTTTTGAATGACAAGATGAGCTCCAGTAAATAAACACTTCTCTTATCACTATAGTTACCATTATTTTTTATACTGTAGGCAGGGAAAGCCAGGAAGCAAAAAAAAAAAAAAAAAAAAAACCCGAAAAACCCAAAACTCATTAATAACTTTCTAAGGAAAGACTCCAATGGAGAGACCTGGGATTTGTTAATTAAAGTAAAGTGATAAGAAATTTTGTTTTTTTCCTTCATTTCTTTGCACATAGGACAGTCAACCCTGAACTAAAGTCTTATGCCCTGGGAGTTCTGTTTCTCCTCCTTCGTTTGTTGGGTGAGTATCACTATGTATTCGATTCTATTCTACCCTATTCTATTCTATTCTACCCTATTCTATTCTATTTATTCTATTTTTATTTATTATTAGGCAGGCAGGCAACGAGCTAGATAGTGACCGAAGTAAAGGTAGGAAGGCAACTAGCTAGCTAGGGACCTAAGTAAAGGCAGACAGACACGCAACTAGCTAGGTAGAGACCTAAGTAAAGGTTGGAAGGCAACTAGCTAGCTAGAGAACTAACTGAAGGCAGGCAGGCAAGCAGGAAAATAGCTAGCTAGGGGCCTAAGCTAAGGCAGGCAGGCAGGCAGGCAACTAGCTAGCTAGGGACCTAATTGAAGGCAGGAAGACAGGCAGGCAACTAGCTAGCTAGGGACCTAAGTCAAGGCAGGCAGGCAGGCAACTAGCTAGCTAGGGACCTAAGTGAAGGCAGGCAGGCAGGCAACTAGCAGGCTACGGACCTATGTAAAGGTTGGTAGGGAACTAGCTAGC
>NW_006430725.1:0-1083 GCF_000325575.1 Pteropus alecto | reverse complement strand
GTTCACAGAATTGGGAGAGCATCCTGGGATCCTTTTTCCATCATAATGAATTCATGAGAGGTTCTTCTCAACCACTCTGATATGCGGGTGAAATGCACGACTCTCTTGTTATTTACTTAAACTCCATATCCTTTTCCAGAGTTTCTGCATATGTTCCATGTAAATTTTGCATATGTCAAATCTATTTATTCAGGTAATTTTTGAGGATGCAAGTAATTTCTGTGATTTTATTGAAATCTCGGGAGTTTTATAAATACTGATGACGGGGTCTATCGGAGAAGGTCATCAAGAAGGTGTGACTTCCACTTAACCCAAGAGTTGAACTTGGGGAACCAGAGTCTGCTTGCCCCACCCCTCTCCTTGGGATGTTCATTCCACTTACCTACACTCAGCTTGAAGCAGGTCCAAATATATAGCCTTGAGATTGTAATGTGTTGAGACCATCTGGATGTCGTACATGACTGAAACCAGTTAAGGCCTCTTTTATACATTAATTTATAAGATTTGGTGGGCAGTGTGTAGATCTTGTGTTGCAGCCACTGAAGAAAAGTCTTGTATGTAAATTCTTTACTTATGAAAACTTCCACCTACGAATCTGGAGTGATCTATTTCTCTCTTTGGTCTCTCTTTGGGCCTCTGTGCATGGGGACTAGGTTCAAAGTTCACCCTGGAAGCTCGAGAGATTGCAAACCAACATGGTCTCCCTTGTTAAATATTGACCATATATGCAGGGGTTTATTTCTAGGCTTTTGATGCTGTACCATTGGTCTCTGTGTCTATATTGAATCCAGTCCTTGTCCTATTGTGGCTGATACTGGTGGTCCCTGCTCCTCTGCCTTGTGTTTAGCTGTGAGTTTATGTTTAAGCTTTGCTGTCCTCTGGGTTGAGTGAAGCAAAACGGGTCGTTCCTGTGTCCCACTAAAAGGATGGGGAAGCTTCTTACACACTCTACTCTCCCTTTCTCACTCGAGTAAGAAATTTCTCTAGTTGAAGAGTTCCCTCCTGGTGCTAAGTATTGCTGGCCTGGGTGGTGGGACAATGTGTGAATCTGTTCTTCCTTTCCTTTGTGTGGTCATTCTCAGG
>NW_006430724.1:52453-56079 GCF_000325575.1 Pteropus alecto | reverse complement strand
CCCAATAGATACTCTGATATTAACTTAGAGCACATCACTACCCCTTTCTGCTCTACCCCTGGGCCTTTGCACTGGCCACTTCCACTGCGGGGTACACACCCTTGTAACCTTGCATCTCCCTCCCCCTTTTTCAGGATCTCTGTTCAAATGTCATTGTTTGCAAATCTTGCCTAAAAACCCATAAAAAATACAATGCCCTAGTCACTTTCTCCTTTAGACTTGCTTTCCCCCTCTTCGTATCACCTGTCACCATCTGAGATGTTATATATTTTTATCATTTTCTCTTACATTCTTTCCTCACCATTGAATTGTAGGGACTTTTGTGCTTCACCATCTATACACACAGCCAAGACAGTGTCTAAAACATTGTCAACAATTAATATTCTTGAAATACATGAAGATTTTCTTATTAACACTGTAGAATACATGAACCTGTAGGAAATAAAGCAGAATGAGACTAAAAATCCTAATTTGAGATGGCACAGGAAACTTCCAATGGGGACCAGATTTATATAAAACATATTGAAATTGATTTCTTGACTGCAAAATATAAACTCTAGCATTGGAACTATGTGATTAATACCAGTTTGTATGAAAATTACTCATGTTATTTTCCTCTTCCTTGTAAATCATCTTCACTTCATGGAACCAAGGAATCTTACAAGAGATTCAGAATTTCTTCTTCTGGGACTTCCAGAGGAACCAGAACTGCAGCTCTTCATATTTGGGCTCTTCCTCTCCATGTACTTGAACACTGTGTCTGGAATCCTGCTCATCATCCTGGCCATCAGCTCAGACTCCCACCTCCACACGCCCATGTACTTCTTCCTCTCCAACCTGCCCTTGACAGATATCTGTTTCACCTCCACCATTGTCCCAAAGATGTTGGTGAACGTCCTGACACAGAGCAGAGTTGTAACCTATGTAGGGAGCATAACAATGTACATTTTCCTACTCTTTGCAATGTTGGATGACTTCCTCCTGACCATGATGGCCTATGACTGCTTTGTGGCCATCTACCCCCTGTTCTACATAGTCATCATGAACCCCCGGCTCTGTGGACTGCTGCTTCTGGTGTCCTGGATCATGAATGCCCTGTATTCCTTGTTGCAAAGCTTAATGGTGTTGAGGCTGTCCTGTAAAGACTTGAAAATCCCCCACTTTTTCTGTGAACTCAATCAGATGATTCAACTTGCCTGTTCTGAAAACTTTCTTAATAACATGCTGATGCACTTTGTAACTGTTCTGCTGAGTGGTAGTCCCCTGACTGAAATCTTTTATTCACACTGTCAGATCATTTTCTGCATATGTGGAATTGCATCAGCTCAGGGGAAGTATAAAGCAAGTACCTGTGAATCTCACTTCTCAGTTGTTGCTTTATTTTATTGCACGGGCCTAGGAGTGTACCTCAGCTCTGCTGCAACCCACAGCTCACATTCGAGTACAGTAGCCTCAGTGATGTCCACCGTGGTCACACCCATGTTGAACCCCTTTATTTATAATCTGAGGAACAAAGTTATAAAGGCAGCTTTGAATAAATTTTTTGGGATGGTCAATACACAAGGGATAATTTTCTGGGCCTCAAGATATTCCCATGACTGAATAGCCAAAAGTTTGGAGCCAGTGACTATGGAAGTAGAATGTACCTCTTCTGTTTATTTACTGGAATTGCTACTTATTTGAATTCACCTTCTCTATATAATGTAAGTAATTTAGTTTTATATTACATTCTGCTCTAATATTTAGATCTTTTTCCACTCTAACCCAGAGTCTAACTCTGTGTTAGACTCAGCTAGACATAGTTTTAGGTTTTCTGAACAAAATTTTTCTTGCATGTGGTATTAAAAGAATAATGTATTCACTCATTCAGAAAATGTGACAAATTCTGGGTTTATTTTCTTTATATAAAGGCCCTTGAGTGGCACATAGTAATACACTTTTAAAAAGAACAGAAGAAGCACCTCTTAAGCATATCCACAGCCTCAGCCCTAGGGCCTTTGAACTTGATATTTTTATAACAGGGAGGATTAGGGTAACAGGTGGAACAAGGTTAATAATTGGCGACTGTAAGGTAGAAGAGGAGGCAGGATCATCTATGTGGGATGAAGGTGACCACAATGCTCCTCTAGAAGCAGAAGAGGAGACAAGATGAACATGCCACACTGCTGGCTTTGAAGAATGAGGAAGGGCCAGGAGCCAAGGAATGCAGCTGGCCAGAATGCAAACTGGAATGGAAACAATTTCAACTGAGCCTCTACAGGAAACCCAACCCTGCAGACATCTTGAGTTTAGACATTGAGACACATTGACATGTCTGACACAGAACTGTGAGAGCATATATTTGCTTGTTTTAAACAACTAGTGTGGGAATATTTTACAGCAGTGGTAGAATCTAATATAGACATTTATTCAATAAAGTTTGCTGAGGGAACTGAGTTGAAGCCTCTCCATTCATTCATTATTGTCTTTGGGTAGGAGAATTTTATGTCGAAAAACCACAGGAAGAAGAAAGAAATTTTAAATGGAGATATTGCACCTAAACAGTGGTACAGTGAAGTCAGCATTGCATAAATGTAAACATGATCTGGCTATGATGACTCTGATGCATTAAAATTTAAGGTACAACTTGAGACCTTAATTTCTCCCTCACTGAACTGTAAAAACTTTTGTTTCTCATCACCTTATACTCTTTGCTTAGAAGTGGGTCAGTCCTCTGTTTTTATTCCCCATATGCATGACGAAATTTCTCATTAAATATAGAAAAGACATGACAACTAAGGGAAAAGGCTGAATGTGAGACAGGAATTCATACTAACTGTTCCAATAGAGAAAGTAAAGATAACAAACCCCCAAATAGAGGCGCCCTCACCAGTAGTGAAATAATTCAAAGCAAAACTATTTGGAATTCCTTGTTAGACTCATAACTTAATCACTTTTCATGTTAATAACTAGCATGAGAGAAGATACTGCAATGTATGTCTCATGAATGGCAGCTGCAAGGTAGTTTCTATCCTTACTCATCTGGAACTTTTCAATGAATGCAAGACATGATCAAATACAGCCCATCTTAGAAATTTAATACGAACACTCTGACTTCACTGCACCATCCTCTACACCTGACATTCAACTCTTACTCCTCGACCAGCAAAACTATTCAGCTGTGTTTTCTACATCCATTTTATGCATCTCACTCATTCTACAGTGTCACCCAACTGATTGGGCTCTCATGTGACTCAGGTAAGAGTTCTCAGGTTCCATTCTCTCTGACCCTCTCCTGAACTAGCTGCTGGCCTCTCAGACTCATCTGGATAGGGTCTCAGACTCATCTGGAGGGAGGATCTGTATGGAAATCTGAATGGGTGGTTGATGATGGAGACTGAAGCTTCGTCCCCACACAAGACAGCAGGAAGGAGTGATGCATTGGTCTCTGAGGCAGCGTAGGAGTCAAAAGCAACAACCATTTCCCGTGGAGCCCTGTGATGCACATGCCATGGGACTGCAGCAGAGGAGGTATTTTCAGCTCCCTTTATCTGCTCATCAGACACTGTTTCCAGAGCTGCTCCCACCTCTGAGCCCCGACTTCCCTATGAGACACTTGTCCGGATAGACTAGAAATTTTTCCTGCT
>NW_006430724.1:36543-52442 GCF_000325575.1 Pteropus alecto | reverse complement strand
AGACCAGGATGGAAGTCAAGTGAATACTGTTTTCATTACTCCTTCTCCATGACACTTCTGCCTGCCAGATGTCTCACCTCTCAGCACCATATCCCAAACCTGATAAATTTTTTAAATTTTCAAAAGTCTAAGACTGAGGAATCTGACTTGACTAGATCCCTTGGCTCTTTGAACTATTGAATTGTGGTGAGACACGACCTCTGATAACTCAAAAAAAAAATGCTATTTCTTCTTTAAAAATGAAGAAAACTGTGTAACTTTGATGTAAAGCTTTGGCCACCATTCACTTGACACATTAGCATCCTGACACATTAGCCTGTGTGACTTTCAGAAGGAGACGCTCCAAGATGTGCCTCAGAGGTTGCAGATTATTTTGAGCTGAAGGCCATTTTAACTACTGGCTCAAAAGAAACTTCTGCTTATCCATTTAACTACCCATAAATACTTGAATAGGAGGCCTTTTCTATAATAAGGGATTATCAGAGATAATCTCACTTTGACCCACCTGTATGGCAGCGCATACATTTTTCTTGTTTGACTAAGACCTGCTATTTTTATCCTCCTGCACTGACCCTTAGAAGCCCTAAAGTACCTTATATCATTCCTAGCTCACAATGTTTTATATACCTAAATCACTTTTTCCATGTCTGAACCCCTCGACATGTGGGATCTCTGACTGCCTCCTATGTGTGGGGTTCCCATACATGTGTATGTTTTAATTTGATTATTTTCTCTTGCTAATCTGTCATGTCCATTTGATTATTAGACCAGCCAAAAGAACTTTGAGGGTGGAGGAAAGTTTCCTCCTCCCTGACAGTTTGCACAGTGGGGGGAATAACCTCACTGCCTGGAGCCTCAAGCTTCCCCACAAGGCTGCTGCAGATGAGGAGATCCGACTGTCAGACAAAGGCAAGTGGAAGTTAAGGGTTCTTACCATGTCATCACACCCCATATCTCTGTCTGTGGGATCTGGTAGGAGTGAAAATTTTGAGAGTCTTTTTTTTCTCCTCAATTTGATTGGCAGCAGAAAACATTTGTCAAACTATTTTCTCAGTGTAGTGACCCTTGGTTACTTGGTAGGAGTACTCATGGGGTTCATTTTTCTCTGTCTCTGCCTTGTTTCTCTCCTTTCATCTTGTTACATGTACTGAGATTTGGCCTTACGACCAGTGAGAATATTTTTTCTCTGTACCATTCAGTACACTTATCGATGTGTCCCTTCCCTCTGTCCAGCCAGGACAAGCTGTCAGGGGCTTTCCTATTTTTATCCTGTTCTTCCTAGAGATGGTCTGTTATCTATTTGGTAGGATGCTGGAGGATGCTTATGCATCTGGTGGGCAGCCAAATATGCTGTGAATCCAAGCTTTGGTAATCTTAAACTTATTCTGTTCAAGGGAGGAATGCATGTGATTCTCTGATTTGGAACAGCTGTTTAAAGACAGGGCTCCCCATCTTCCTTAGGATAACTCCAGGAGTAAACGTGTGTGAGGGTTGCTTTGTTTTGCATTCTCCTTTGCAGATGCCTCCAATGTCCACAGTATTGGTTTGAGTTGCTATAAACACTACTGTCAAGGCCAGATAACAGAATCTTTTAATTAGCAAAACTTCTAAATTGAAAAAAAGAAAACATTTTTTTAGAGAGCTTTCATATTGTTATAATAGCTAGTCTTTAAGATTCCCTTAATCAGGTGGGAGGACAGAAATTAGAACAAAAATAAAAACCATTCAGATCCATTCCTATTTGCCTTCACACATTTGCTGGCACTGTAAAAAAAAATCAGGACATTAAAAGTAAAAATGAATGAAAAAGAATAGCATAATCTTACTTAAAGACAATCTAAAATTTTATGCCCTAAGAACTCAGTTTGATAACCGTAGGATTGGAAGCTGCAAACTTCATTTCTTTCATATAGTTTTTTCTTTGATTCAAGCTGATTTTGCATGATAACATATTGTGACTCATTTGCTTTATTGCTGCCCTAATCCTCTGTATACCTGTAGCTTTATAATGAAGCCTTAGGACATAAGATTGATGAGCTTCAGATCTGTCTATAATCATGAAGATGATAGGTTTCAGTTGGACTTTAGACTAAGAGTAACATCTTAGCTTTAGGTTGTTTCAGCCCCAGGCCTGTCTAGGCAGAACAGCAACCCCATCAGCCATGGGACCATATGGTATGGCACCTGTGACTGATTTCAGAACTAGACACAATGATCAATTGCCGATTCCTCTCCAACCATCCAATCAGTATAACCCTCAAACCCAACTCTCTTAGTTTCCATGACTACTGATTTTTCCCTAAATAACTTGTATTCCTGAGACACCTGGAGAGCAAAGGCCTTTGAGTGGTAGCTTGACTGTGTCTCCAGGGCTTGTAACTCTCTAATAAACTTTACTTTCTTTGCTGCAAAACCTGCATGGATCTCTACTTCGGCTTAGATGTGTGCAGGAAGATGGACCCCTTTTTTATTGCAATAAATAGGCAACAAGATAACAATTTGGTCTCATGCTCTGCTGTCAGCAGTTATGCCTTCAAAGGGTCTGGAAAAGAAGATGAGTCTGACATTTCCAAGGCACGTTATCTGAGATGCACAAAGACAATAGACAACTTTAAAGTTAAATATTGACCTTTGTCAAGGAAGCTTCAGGCCTAGGACACGAAGATGCTCCATGACCCGCTTTTAGTTAGGAATTTTACATGTAGACCATCCTTGGGGGTTACTTTGGTCTCTGGGTTTGTAAGGCTTTATTAAGGGATTCATGAATGAGGCAGTATCTCATCTAGCAATTAGAAAGGAACTCCCAGTGGTTGTATAAAATGGAAGGATTTTATAGAAAGAAAATTGGCCAAGGAAGCTGTTAAGGAAAGAAGAGAGGATTTTTTTTAGACTAGGACAGCTTTTTTGGGAGAAAGTGAACAGCAAGGACTTTTATCCTCTAGATTTTCTCTTTCTTGTTTAGAAGGATGGAGAGGTCCAACGTGACCAATTACTTTACCATTCCTTAATAGAAAATTCCAATGGGTTGATTAGAAAGGTTGAAACTGCCATTAGATCTGGTATTAAATCTTGTTTTGGCATCATGGGCTTTTAGCAACATTAACACCATTTGGGGCCTGTGGTTTTTTCTTTAAAGGTAGTATGGACATTTTAATGGTAGGAATTCTTCCAACCAGTGAGCATAGAATATCTTTCCATTTATTTACATCTTCTTTAAAATACACAAATTGCTGAATTAAAGGAGCCATTTGAAAATTAAGAATACATACTTCATGAGTATATACACACATATATATGTATATATGTAATTCAAGAAAGTACACAATAGTTTAATTACTTTGTTATATAATTGTAAAAAATGTAGTCATTCCGATACTGTGTTTTCTTATTTCTAATGGTGATGTGAAATAAAAACCTAATTCAGGTGAATGCTTTTGGGAATAAGTAAAATGTTTGCAAATATTTGGTGAGTCTAAGGTCTCTTTCTCACATAAGCAGTATATGTACATATACATATATGTGCTTTTTTACCTGCCTTCCTTTTAAGTAAACGCACACACATAGGCACAACATAGGTTAATCAATAATGTAATTTTTAATGTTGAAAAGAAACTTGAAAGACATTTGGAGAGAATAAAAATTGAAAGAATGGTTAAGTTAAAATGAAACTAAAAGAATGTAGACATTTAGACACAAAGATTTAAAGAAGAATGGTGGACCTTAATTTTAGTAATGAATTACATTTCCTATCTTAATGCACCAAGGACTCAGAGTCAGAAACACATTTACTTTTATGCCATGGGGAATTCATTAGATCAGCTAATGAAATAAAATCACTATACCGACTTGTAATTTTTTTCCTTCTAATTAAGGTGGTATTCCAACACAAAAGTCCTTACTCAAGGGAAGCTAATAGAATGAACTGAGAGGCTAAAATTTTGTTTCCTACAAAAAATTTATTGGTAAATGTATTACATTCCTGTTGTAATAAATTTAAACCATAGGATATGAAGGAATCAAATATATGTTCACACTATTTTGAATTTTGGAAGTCTGAAACAAGTCTCAATGGACCAAAATCAAGATGTCTTCAGGGCTGGTTCTTCTGGAGGCTCCAGGAGAGAATCTGTTTCCTCTCCAATTTTACTTCTGTGGCCATAAGCATTTCTTGGCTCCTGGCTCTTTCTCCATCTCCAAAGATTGGTAGATGTAGCATCTACCAATCTCCCTCTGAATCCAGCTAATCTTCCTTCCTGTTCCACTTTTTAGGACTATCGTGATTAGACTATTCCCACTTGCATAATCACAGTCAATCTTTTTATCTAAAGTCTACTGATGGCAAGAGTATTCCAAGGGGTATCTCAATCTTTCCTTACAATAATACATAACATATTCAAAGTTTCCAGAGTGTAGAATGTAGACATCTTTTGGAGGCCCTTATTCTGCCTACTACAAATACTTTTTCTGATGTGTATTATTTGGTGACGCAAAGGGACTTTCTATAAAAAAGATATATCACAGGAGTTGCAGAAACATGGCAGAGTAAAAGATGTCCCCAGATCTCTCCCTTTGAAATAACAATAAGCTGAACATCTAAAACTCAACAAATTAAACCCAAACTGCATACAAGCCCATCTGAGCATGGTACCTGCGCATAAGTGCTACCAAAGGTCAAAACCCTGAGTGTCAGGCGGTGGTCTGGGAGAAACAAAGAAACCGCTTCTTGCAGCCACTGGAGGTCCCTGAAGAAGAAGTGAGAGGGGAGATGTTGCAGCGAGTTTCATCAACAGCTTTGCCTGGGACAGCCGTAAGCTACACATGGCTGGAGGCAGGGCCAAGTCTACAGGGCAGAGAGCAGAGAAGCACAAAAGGCAGAATACAGATGATTTTTACCAGCCGCAGTTGCAAAACCGAGGCTGAGCCCCAGACCCCAACCCTCAACCCAGATGGCCCCTCCTCCATGCCCTCCGCAATCAATCACCGCAGAGCCCCAAGAGAATCTGAGCATCGCTACTCAAACTATTGCTAACACTGATAGGGACTGAGACTGAGAGGAGCGAGCATGATTAAACATTAATAAGAAAAAAAGGCATTATTAAGGCTTTAATTAAAGCAGGGATCCAAGAAGCTTAGACGCCACCTAGTGGAAACCAAAAGAGAGGTGCCTTCTTTGCAGCAGGCTAAAGAGAGACTTTCATACAATAAATCTTCTTTCTGGAAAAACAGCAGAATACTCTTCCATTAATGCCCAGGTGGATAAATAGTCCACTAAACACCATGAACAACCAAGGAGACAAGGCATCTCAGAAAGAAAGAGAAAAATCTCCAGAAAATAAGCTTACAGACAGAGAAGTATGCGACTTAAATGACAGAGAATACAGGATAGTACTTCTGAAAAAACCCAGTGAGTTCCGAAACAAATTATATCAACAGTTTCAGGAATTGTAAAAACTACATGAGCAGAAGGAATTCTTTAGCAAGGTAACTGAAACCCTCAAAAAGAACCAAATAGAACTTCTGGAGATGAAGAACACACTACAAGAGTTGAAAAATGAAATAGCATGCTTGGGAAATAGAGTTGACCATATGGAGGAAAGGATCAGTAATATCGAAGACAGAAATCTAGAAATAAATCAGAAGGAAGAAGAGAGAAACAGAGGAATGAAAAAGAATGATACAGAAATACAAGAACTAGCAGATTCCATCAGGAGAGGAAACATAAGAATAATTGGCATTATCGAAGTGGAGGAAAAGGAGCAGGACTAGAAAGCATTTTCAGATACATAGTTGATGAAAAGTTCCCAAAGCTAAGGAACGAGCTGGAGCTTATAATACAAGAAGTCAACAGAACATCCAATTATCTCAACCCCAAAAGGCCTAAACCAAGAGACATTGTATTAAAATTATCAAAAATCAATGAAAGAGAAGGAATTCTCAGGGCAGCCAGGGAAAAGAAGACAGTGACCTATAAAGGAAAACTCATTAAATTATCATTGGACTTCTCAGCCCAATCCTTACAAACCAGAAAGGAATGGAATCAAATATTCAAACTATAAGTGAAAGGAAATACCAGCCTAGAATAATGAATCCAGCCAAGCTCTCCTTTAGATATGAAGGAAAAATTAAGACCTTTTCAGACATACAAAAATTGAGGGAATTCTTCACTACGAGGCCTGCATCACAGGAAATACTGAAAGGGGTCAACTCACCTAAAACAAATTGACAAAAAAAAAAAAGAAAAAGAAAAAAATGAAATTAGGAGTAAGGTGACTATCAGCAAATAGAAGCAGAGGACTGCAACCCTTACTAAGAACAGGGCATCCTAAGCTAAAATAATAAGAAGAGAATTGCAATCCAAGATAGTAATGAATATTCAACATATAGAGGGACAAATTGAGACAAAATTGACTGAAAAAGGGAGGATTCAGAGATCCAAATTCACAAAGGGGAATGGAGATACGGCACGCACAGAAGAAAATGGACAACTGTGTGTGTGTGTGTATGTATAACTACCCACTAGATATTTGAAATGGTAACCACACACCAAAGATTCAGAACTGAAGTATATAACATAAAACAAGAAGAACCAGAGGAAAAACCCACAAAAGCCAAACAAAATAAAGAAAACAGATACACAAAGGACAAGGAAACAATGGAAACACCACGTTACCAGAAATCAAAAGATAAAATAGCTATAAGAAGACTTCATATTTCAATAATCACCCTACACGTAAATGGACTGAACTCACCAATAAAAAGGCACAGAGTTGCAGAACTGATCAAAAAGCAAAACCCAACCATATGCTGGCTCCAGGAGACACATCTCAGCTCCAAAGACAAATATAGACTCAAAGTGAAAGAGTGGAAAATGATATTTCAAGCAAATGGCATTCAGAGTAAAATGGGAATAGCAGTACTAATATCAGATGAAATAGACTTCCAAATAAAAAAGGTAAAGAAAGGTACTGCGGGACACACCATAATGATAAAGGGAATCATGCACCATGAAGACATAACATTTATTAATATCTATGCTCCCAATCAAGGAGTCCCAAAATATATAAAGCAATTACTAACAGAACTAAAGGGAGTAACAGACCAAAACACTATCGTAGTAGGGGACCTAAATCCTCCACTGTCACATATGGACAGATCATCCAGACAAAATATCAATAAGAAAATAGCATTAATAGCATTATTAAGTGACACATTAGAGCAACTGGACATAATATACACTTACAGAGCCTTCCATTTGAAAACAGCTGCTTATACATTCTTCTCTAGTGCACATGGAACATTCTCAAGGGTTGATCTCATATTGGGACATGGAGATAGCCTCAACAAATATAAGAGGATTGAAATCACACCAACCATATTCTCTGATTATAATGCTGTGAAATTAGAGATCAACTATAAATAGAAAGTGGGAAGAAGCACAAATACTTGGATATTAAACAACATACTACTGAAGAATAACTGGGTCAGAGAAGACAAAAAAGAAATCGTCAACAAAGTAAAGAGGGAACCATCCAAATGGGAAAATATATTTGCAAACAAAGCCTCCTATTAGGGCCTAATATTCAAAATATATAAAGAACTCCTTCAATAAATAACAACAAAAAATCAAATGATCCCATCAAAAAATGAGCAGAGGACCTGAACGGACACTTCTCCATAGAGGTCATATAAATGGCCAACAAATATTTGAAAAGATGCTAAATATCGCTCACTATTATGGAAACGCAAATCAAAACCACAATGAGATACTATCTCACACCTGTTAGAATGGCTATCATCAATAGGACAAGCAATTATCAAATGCTGGAGAGGATACAGAGAAAAAGGAACCATCATAAACTGCTGGTGGGACTCCAAATTGGTACAGCTACTATGGAAAACAGTATGGAGTTTCTTCAAAACATAAGAATTGATCTACCATATGATCCAGCAATCCCTCTACTTGCTATTTACCCCCCCCCAAAATTGAAAACCCATATCCAAAAAGATATTTGCACACTGATGTTCATAGCAGCATTATTCACAGTGGCCAGGACATGGAAGCAACAGAAGTGTCCTACAAGAGATGATTGGCTAAAAAAGCTATGGTACATATATACAATGGAATATTACTCAGCCATAAGAAAAGATGAAATACTGCCATTTGTGATAACATGGATGGACCTCTAGATAATCATGCTAAGCAAAATAAGCCAGACAGAAAAAGCTGAATATCACATGATATCACTTATATGTGGGATATAAACTTAAAGCAACAAGTAAATAGGACAAACAGAGATTCCTGGCCATGGACTATAGACTAGTGGTCACCAAGGGTAGGTGGTGGGGTAGAATGGGGAAGGTAGATGGGGTACAGGGGATCAAATATAGGAGGTTAGGGGCAGGGTAAAGCGGGTAAAGGAGATCAAATATATGGCATCTGAAGGTAACTGGACTCTGGATGGTAAACACACAAAAGAATAAAATATGTCAAATTATAATGTACACCTGAAAATTATATAATTATATTAACCAATGTTACTCAAATAAATTTAATTTTTTTTAAAAGAGAAAGAGATCAAGAGATACATAGAAACGAATAATAATGATAGCACAACATACCAAAACTTTTGGGACATGGTAAAAGCGGTCATAAGAGGAAAGTTCATATCATTACAGGCCTATCTCCCAAAACAAGTACAAGCCCAAATAAACAACAAAATGCTTCATCTTAAAAATCTAGAAAAAGAAGAATAAATAAAGCCTAAAGTAAGTAGAAGGAAAGAAATAATCAAATGGGAGAAGAAATAAATGAGATTGAAAAAAAAAAAACAATAGAAAAAATAAATGCAACAGAGAGCTGGTTTTTTCAGAAAATTGATAAAATTGACAACCACCTGGCTCGATTCACAAATGAAAAAAGAGAAAGGACACACAAACAAAAAAAAATCAGGGACAAAAAATACAAAGGATCATAAAAGTATACTATATAAAATATATAACACCAAATTTAATAACTTAGAATAAATGGACCAGTAGTTAAGAAGATATGACATACCTATACTGAATCAAGAAGAACTGGAAAATCTGAAAAGGCCAATCAGCAGTATGGAAATTGAAACAATTATCAAACACCTACCAAAAAGTAAAATTCCAGGACCAGATGGCTTCACCTGTGAATTCTACCAATAATTTAAAGATTTAATACTTATTCTTTTCGAACTCTTCCAAAAAAATTGAATAGGAGGCAACACATCCCAACTCATTTTATAATGCCAATACCACCCTGATACCAAAACCTGGTAAAGATAACAGAAAAAAATAAAACTACAGACCAATATCTCTCATGACACAAAATCCTAAATAAGATACTAGCGAACTGAATACAGCAACATATTAAAAAGATTATACGCCACGATCAAGTGGGCTCATCTCAGAGGAACAGGGATGGCTCATCATATGCAAATCAATTAATATGATACACCACATAAACACATTAAAAATAAGAATCCTATGATCATATCAATAGATGCAGAAAAAGCCTTTGACAAGATACAGCATCCATTTATGATCAAAATACTTAACAAAATTGGTATAGAAGTAAAATATCTTAACATGATAAAGTCCATATGTGACAAACTCTCAGCCAATACTGTACTTAATGATGAAAAACTAAAAACTTTCATCTAGATCAGGAACAAGGCAAGGGTGTTCACTATCACCACCGTTATTCAATATAACATTGGAGGTCCTAACGAATGCAATCAGACAAGAGAAAGCTATAAAAGGCATCCAAATAGGAAACAAAGAAGTCAAACTGTCACTATTTGCAGATGACATCATTCTCTATGTAGAAAATAAAGACACCACAGGAACACTACTAGAAACAATAAGCAAATACAGTAAAGTTTCTGGATACAAAGTTAATGTTAAAAATCCATAGCGTTCCTATACTCTAATAATGAAGTGTGAGAAAAAGAAGTGGAAAAAATAAATCATTTTTGCAATTGCAACAAAAAGAATAAAATACCTTGGAAAAAGTTTAAGGAAACATAAACATATAATAAAGACTACAAGATCCTATTAAAAGAACCCAAGAAGATGCAAAGAAGTGATAAAGATTTAAATACAGATTTTTCTTTAAAAAATGCCGATGGCATTTTGATGAGGATTGCATTAAATTTGTATAATGCAATCCTCATCGAAATGCCATCGGCATTTTTTTAAAGAAATAGAACAAAAAATGATCAGATTTGTATGGAAGAACAAAAGATCCCGAATTGTCAAAGCCATCCAGAAAAAAAAAAAAGAACAAGGCTGGAGACATCACTCTGCCTGACATCAAATTATACTACAAAGGGACAGTAATCAAAACGGCATGATATTGGCAGCAAAACAGACACACAGACCAGTGGAATAGAATCAAGAGTCCAGAAGTAAATCCATACTTATATGGGAAAATAATTTTTGACAAAAAAAGTCATAAACATACATTGAAAACAGGAAAGCCTCTTCAACAAATGGTGCTGGGATAACTGGAAAGCCATCTGCAAAAGAATGAAACTAGACTTTTGTTTATCACCATACACCAAAATTATGTCAAAATGAATTAAGGAACTGAATATAAGACCTGAAACAATAAATTGGACATAAGAAAACATAGCTACTAAACTCATAAATCTTGTACTTAAAGGGGATTTTATGAATTTGATTTCAAAGGCAAGGGAAATAAAAGCAAAAATAAATGAATGAGACCATATCAAACCAAAAATTCTGCACTGCAAAAGAAACCACCAACAAAGCAAAGAGACAATCATCCAAATGGGAAAATATATTTGCAGACAACCCCTCTCATAAGGGACTAATACTCAAAATATATCAAGAACTCATAAAACTCAATAACAAAAACAATCCAATTAAAAATTGGGCAGAGGACCTATACAGACACTTCTCCCCAGAATAAATACAAATGGCCAACTTGACTAGCTATTAAGGAAATGCAAATCAAAACCACAATGAGATACCATCCCATAACTTTTAGAATGGCTATCATCAACAGGACATGTAATAACAAGTGTTGGAGAGGATGTGGAGAAAAAGGAACACACATACAGTGCTGTTGGAAGGCAAATTGCTACAGCCCTTATGGAAAACAGTATGGAGGTTCCTCAAAAAAAACTAAGAATTGATCTACTATATGATCCATCAATCCCTATACTGGGTATTTAGCCAAAAGACTTGAAAATTCATATCTAAAAGATTTGCACGCCGATGTTATTCACAGTGGCCAGGACATGAAAGCAACTGAAGTGTTCTATGATCAATGATTGGTTAAAGAAGCTGTGGTACTTATATACAATAGAATAACACTCAGCCATAAGAAGTGATGAAATACTGCCATTTTGATAACATGAAAGGACCTCAAGATAATCATGCTAAGCAAAATTAGCCTGGCAGAAAAAGTTGAAAACCACATGATATCGCTTATATGTGGGATAAAAACCTAAAAGCAACAAATAAACAGGACAAGCAAATAGAGACTCATGGACATGGATAATGGAGTAGCTGTTACCAGAGGATAGGGGAGAGGAGAGGGAGAGAGGTAGATGAGGGGAAAAGAGAAAAAAAATAAGGAGACAGGCTCAGGGAGATTCCATTTTTTCACAGATATGTAACAATGCAGTTAAAGCTTTCGTACAGTTCTTTGAATGATGTGTAAATAGACCCATTCAATATATGCTCTTAATTTGTTAGGTCCCTTTGATCCAGCAACTTGTACACCTTAAATATCTGCACTATATTGCATGCAATTATACTCCAATCAAATAACAAGCAGGAAAAAAATCTAGTGATGCTTCATTCAAGGTAGGATGTAGATCACAGGTAGCTTGAGTCACACTTTAATGGAGGAGAGAGAAATATCATTTGATAGAAAGTAAAGTGTTTTATATGGATATAAAAAAATAGTGGTATTAATTTGTCACAAATTATATTTGGTAAACTCATTTTTTTGGTAAACAAGGTTATAGTACTTATGTAAATAAACCATCATAAATTGGTTCAAGACTGGGGTGCATTATAGCCTCCCACAACATCATGGATGAGCTATAGACACACAGTGTACAAATTCCAGCTACTGCAGACTCATGAGTATCTGAACAGAGATCAGAACAACTCCCATCATATAATCCCATTTGATATAAATCATAGCATTTAGGACAGTTTGTTATACAGCATTAACTAACTGATACAATAATCAAGGCAATCAAACTAAAAGCAATTATAATAAGCTGCTCTTTTTAAAATTTTTGGCATATGTTGTGATATTTGGACATAGCATCTATGACAATTTTGTTATTCAAGTTTGTTTTGGATAACTAGATTAACAATTGGCTCTATTGAGGATTGCTTTCGGATAACCATGGGGAGGTCAGAAAGATGTATATCTTAGCAGAAACCCTGCTGACACTGAATCATATGACAAGGCAGGAATTCAAGCTCTCCTGTGAGCCACATTCATGTCATGAAGATGGCAATGATTCCTGCATATAAAGAAGTATGAAATGGATGATATGGATATTCATTCACTATCCATGTAGTGGTTAAGAAAAGTGGAGATATTTTGTTTATAGAAATCATACTTGTAGACAGGACTGAAATTTTGGAGGACAAACAGGAAGGTAGTTTAGTAATAAAACGTAAATACACCAACCATCCTTCACTTCAATGAAAACAGGCCCTCATTCATCTTCTATACTTCAGAAGTAGATTACAGCATGAAAAAGAAATATTTTGCATACTAATCAACTGAGTAATGCTTCCGCATATTCAAGATCAATTCTTTCTTTCTAAAGATCATATTAGGTGAATCGATTTATCGAATTTGCATTTTCCTGACCTCTCTACCTGGAGATATATATTTGACAATCAATTTTTGTTAGGGACTATGATAGGCACTGTAGATGCTGAACTCAATAACAGTAAAAAAGTAAGAGTCCAGTTAAAAAAAAACCAACAGAATGATAAAGTCCACATTATCAGAAAGACCAGGAAAGGGAGTGAAATTAAATAGAATGACAGACCCGAAGTGACAGTATATTTCTGTTTTTTATAAAATATCATGTTAATGAACTTAGTCAACAAGCATAGTTTACTATATGTGAGTTATATAACCCATGAGTATTCTTTCGGTAACATAAAATAAAATTCTTGAGATCACATGATCATTTCAGAAGAAATTTTTCTTATGAAATCCATACAAATTCACAAAATAAAAGAAAATTTCCAAATAGTTTGGTTCAAATTTGGATAAAACTTTTTAAGGGTGGGAAAATGTTCAAGGGAGGAAAATGTCCATATATTAGAGGAGAAAGCATGATAAACTGAATTACTTACATTGTACACAGAAGGCGATTTAAGTAAATGGAAATTCAAGCTAATACATAGAAGAGACACATTGTATTTCCACATTTTCTGGCATCAAGTCTTTTAGTCCTCCAATCACTGGGAGTTCTTCAGCCCTAAAACAGTTGTCCCTTTTATAGCTGCCATCCCACAGAATCTTTTCAAAGCCCCCTTTATGTCTTTGTTCCTGAGACTATAGATAAAGGGGTTCAGCATGGGCGTGACCACAGTGTACATCACTGAGGCTATTGCACTTGAGTGTGTGCTATGGGTAGAGACAGAGATGAGGTACACTCCTAGAATTGTACAGTAAAATAAGGAGACAACACAGAGGTGAGACACACAGGTAGAAAATGCTTTATACTTCCCCTGAGCTGACGACATTCCACGAATGCAAGAAACTATCTTAAAGTAAGAGTAAAGGATGCCAGTAAGGGGAAGAGCAGCCAACAGTCCAATTGCAAAATACATCACCAGGTTATTAAGAAAGGTGTCAGAACAGGTAAGTTTAATCATCTCATTGATTTCACAAAAAAAGTGGGGGATTTTCAAGACTGTACAGAAAGATAGTCGCAACAGCATTAAGCTTTGTAACAAGGAATAGAGGGCACTCGTGATCCAGGACACCAGAAGCAGCAGTCCACAGAGCCGGGGGTTCATGATGATCATGTAGTGCAGGGGGTGACAGATGGCCACAAAGCGGTCATAGGCCATCATGGTTAAGAGGAAGTCATCCAACACTGCAAAGAGCATAAAAAAATACATCTGTGTGATGCAGGCTCCATAGGTTATGACTTGCGTCTGGGTCTGGATGTTCACCAGCATCTTTGGGATGGTGGTAGAAGTGAAACAGATGTCCACGAAGGACAGGTTGCAGAGGAAGAAATACATGGGCTTGTGGAGGTGGGAATCTGAGCTGACGGCCAGGATGATGAGCAAGTTTCCAAACATGGTGATCAGATACATGGAGAGGAAGAGCCCAAATATGAGGGGCTGCAGTTCCTGTTCCTCTGAAAATCCCAGTAGAAGAAATTCTGTAATCCGTGAATAATTTTCTGGTACCATGTGTTGGTGGTTATGACTAGGAAATAAAAAATTAAATAATTAATTAACAAACATGGGCATTAATAGCATCTTGAAATGTTACAATTTATATTTTGCCGTAAAACATATATATGATACATACATGGTTTTCTGCAGATTTAATTCCTTTTAAATAATTTCCCCCAGCATTTCTAAATAGGAATTCCTGTCCCACTATCAGCAATTTGCCAAACAAATCAGTTTTACACACATTTCATGAGAAATTCTTTCATGTTTATTTGATCACTCTTGTTTTTATATGGCCCTTAGTGGATAAGGCTAATCCTACTCTCATTTTTCATGTGGTATCCTTTTTTGTTATTCTTGGCTTTGAGTTTTGACCTTTTTCATGACGCATCTGCTGGGTACACTAATCCTAGTTCTGTTCTGTTTTCAACATGGAAAGCCCTCTCCAGACATATTACAGAAAATCCTACTTATGCTATAACTATTGGTCCACTTTCTTCATACATTTATCCCTGAGAAAATGATGTTATACCACACTCATTGAGAAATATGTGCTAAATCCTGACCTTTCTCTCATCAAGGAGAACAGGGTGCTGGCAAACAAATGTTCCTACAGTCTATGGCCATGCTAACCTGAACAAGCCCGATCCTGTCTGATCTTGGAAGCTAAGCAAGGTCTGGCCTGGTTAGCACTTGTATGGGAGACCACCTAGGAAGACTAGGTGCTGTGGGCATCAAAAATAAGGGATTGTAAGCTGACAAGGTCCTTGCTACCTGTGAGGTCAACCAAGGATTGCCCCACCTAAAAAAAAAATATAAAAAGTCCCTACAATCCAAAGATAGAGAAAGAATACAAGGAATTGAGAAATCATACACATTGTTAGATGCTCATGTGCTCAAAAAAAAAAAAAGAGAGTATGTATAAAAGAGAGTAGATGTGTGTGTGTTATTTTAAATAGAATTGAGAAAAATCTGGAAAAAAAGGTGTCATTTGAATAGAGACCTCAAGAAACACACTCTGTCTAGAGAGATATCTGGGAGAGTGCATATCCTGCATGGGAAAGAGCTGGTGCAAAGGTCCTAAGGTTGGCATTTGTCTCAGGTAATCGAGGCTCAAAAGGAAGCCATGTGGTGAGGGGAATGAGCAAGAGGGAAATGATAGGGATGCTGTCAGAGAATGTGGAGGAATGAGATGGTTTGTCTGCTGCAGATGAAACTTCAAGACACAGAGACTCGCTCAGTCTTATGCTGGTCCTTAAACTATATTTTCTTTGCAAGGCATTTTGTGAGGAGAAGTGATGGCTCGTTTATTTCCATCTGTCAATTGACATTTTGTATCTGTACTTTAAAGAACACATTTCAGAGTACATGAGCTAAATACCTTTGCCCCAAGAAGTGGAGAAATGCTCATGTTCCACAAACCACACACATTTACACCCACAGAAACA
>NW_006430724.1:36227-36521 GCF_000325575.1 Pteropus alecto | reverse complement strand
ATATTAATACAAGCTTCTACTCACCCCCAGACACAATAATGAGTATAGAAATAATACAAGAAAGGATAATATCAGGTTATCTTGCCCCTACAGGTTATAGAAATAGTTCCAAAGTTCACTTGATAATCCCCTCAAAAGACATGTAAAAATGGAGCTCTTTTTTCATATAAATATTTTCTGCTCTTATATTAAAAATCAGTTAAATAAAGAGAGATAAAAAGATGAAAGATAGACAGACAGAGGCAGAGACAGAGACAGACCTAATAATCTTGGGTCATCCCTGAGAAATTGTGG
>NW_006430724.1:11744-36184 GCF_000325575.1 Pteropus alecto | reverse complement strand
TTTGGTGAAATGCCAAATGCAGGTATTTTGCCTTATACCCAGAATAATCAATGAAGTAGCAAATAACAATTTATTCTGAACAGAAAGAGCAGTATCTTCATGACGTCAAGACCCCTTACAGATCAAACACCTTACTAGAAGATTTGCAAAGAATAAACCTATGATTTACAAAAAAAACCCCATACAATGTATAGGGAAAAAAACCCAGGGTTTTTTAAAAACTGAAATAAGACTTTAGTAAATAATATTAAGTACAAAACCTTGGGAATTAGAAAACTTGGTTTTAATTCTGAGCTTTATCACCTCTTAGTTTTTTGAATGAGGAAAGACAACTGGACATTCTAAGTGCTAATATACTCATCCAAATATTGTAGATACTGATATCAATTCAAATGGTGACAGGTCTGAACAATATGTGTAACATGCTTGGCAAAGTTAATCACTTATTTCCTGTTGGTAAATAAATAATTATCACTGCAATGAGAGAAGGCTGATCATTATGATTATTATTATTTTTCACCTCTAATGTGTCTATTGCTTTCCCAACTCTAGGTTCCCAATTCCTTGACCACATTTTAGTTTCTTGTCATCTCTCTTATCTTCTACAGGCTAGATATCCTCTAATCAGATAATCACATTGACTGATGGAGATCTCTGTATATCGACAACTCCCACATTAAACTCCATCCTAGTGACTCCTTAATGGAGATAGAATATAAAATTTTATAGCTTCAAATAAAAGGCTCAAGTCTCTGTGACCTTTCCATCCTCTTCAGTCACATAGAGCCCTTCCAATGCTCACACTAATCTCCCAAACGATGAACTTAACTCCCATCTTCACCTGGCACCACAGCTACATAGCTCAGAGACTTTATACAAACACTTCCCTTGCTCGGAGTCTCCCAGGAGACATTTTGGAACTTTTCGCCCCTTCTCCATCCTCCAAACTCCATGTCCTCTTTCAGATTGCCTGCATCCTCTCCTTCATGAGCCTTTCTTTTTCTGAACATTATCACAGGAAAAGGATACTTTCTCATCAAGTTAATTATGTATTAAGATGTCCATGGTGTAATTTTTATTTAGTTCTATGTCTTTTCTCCCTGATACACAGTGAGTGTGGTGAGGCATACAGCATGTTATACACATCACCACCCTCCCACCAGACTTAGCTGAGTTGTTAGCAGTAGCTGAATAAATAAATATTCCATAGAGGGATAGGAGAACGTTCTTACAGAGATCGTTGATGATGAGAGAAGGACGACAAGCAGGCAACACTGACCTAAGTGTGAAGGACATGCCAGAGGAATGTTCTCCATATTCTATATCAGGATCCAGTAGCGTGTCAGACTATGGTTTGTAAGAATTAAATAGAATAGAATAAAGAAGGCACAATAGAAAATATGAGAGTGCATCATACTCAGTGAGGCTACACAGATAATCGTTTCATGGTTTTCTTTGTCAGTTGTGTACATGCGTGTTTGTGTGTGTGTATCAGTGTTGCTGTGTGTGTGTGTGTGTGTGAAAGCATGGTGAATTACAATGTAACAGGCTTGTCTTACCTTGGGACAAAGTCAGGAAAATCTGGAATCCACCGCAATAAATGCAAGATTCGTTTTGGAAGATCAGTTCCTGACAATGAAGAAAAGCAACAAGAATGAAAGAGCCCAGCAGAGAGAAGAGGCAGCTGGCATGGCTGATGCAGTTTCCTTGCATTCAAGGGAACTCATACGGACTGGACCTTTACTGTCCCACTGACCTCAACACAACGTCCACCTCAGCCCTGATCTAATTGTTATTCCTGTACCTATTTCATGTTTATTTGACGAACCTTGTTTTTATATGGCCCTCTAGTGCATAAGGCTGACCCTTCGCTCACTTTTCTTGTGTACTCTTTCTTTTATTATTCTTGGCTTTGAGTTTTGACCTCTTTCATGACATATCTGATGGGTACACTACTCCTTGTTCTGTTCTGTTTTCAACATGTAAAGACTCCCCAGAAATATTCTATAGAATCCTGCTGATGCTACAATTATGGGTCCTCTTTCTTCACACATTTATTGCTGAGAAAATGATGTCATACCACACTCATTTCATCGTACTGGGCCTTCTCCATTGCAATGTGATATCCAATGAATATGGACCTCACTTATTTTGCTTCGCTATGTGGTTTCACAAGTATGCGCCTTTAAACAGAACAAATGTTGGGGAATGGGAAAATATAAGCAGGTTAAAATAATGGATTTTAATAACTGTATTAAGTGAACTTGAATAAATGTGTAAGACTAATTTTAAAATAAAATAATAAAATAAAATAATTAATCACATCGATATGGGTCTCTAATTCCAGATAATTGGCAACAACCTAAAGTGAAAAATATAAAAATAGACTTTTGAAAAGCACTGGAAGAAGTGCCTAGTGTTATAATTTCTACCTATGTAAATATAAATAGATATAGATATGTTCAGAAAAGGATACAGGTGATCACGAATGAATGCAAAACATGAGTGATGACATATTAGTTTTTACATTTAAAAATAATGCAGGAAACACAATATGATAGACTGTTAGAATTGACCCCCCATTTTTTTTCAATTTCATACTTTTCCCAAATACATCTCTACTTGTATGAAGCAATTTAATGCTATACGGCAAAGTTGGCAGAAAAATCTGAAGTTTAATATATTAAATAAATCAATTAGTCTACCTAGCAAACATAGATGGCCATCTCTGGGCTCTAGGTGAGGCTCGTGAGGCTCTCAAGTAGAAGTTCTCAGGTTCTTTCCTCTCTGACCCTTTATAGCAGTACTTGCTGGGCTCTCAGACTCACCTGGATAGGGCTTCTCAGAGGTAGGACTCCGTGTGGAAGCCTGAATTTCTTCCTGGATAATTGATAATGGGGACTGAAGCTCTGTCATCAGAAAAGACAGCAGGAAGGAGTGAAGCATTGGTCTTCAACCAGACTTAGGAATTCAAAATAATAAACACGTCCTGTAAAGCCCAAGGTTGCACACACAGGAAAGGAGATACTTTCATATACTTTTATCTACTCATTAGGCACTGTTTACACTGTTGTTCCCGGCTCTGAGCACTGGTTTACCTGTGGGACACTGGTCTGGACTTAATGGATATTATTTCTCCTGATTCTCTGTTCCCAAGGGACCAGGTTAGAAGTCAAGTGAATCCTGTTTTTGTTAGTCCTTCTCCAGGACTCTCATGTTTGTCCAAGGTCTCACCTACCAGCACTGTATCCCAAACCTGAGTTAAAGTTTTCTCAGAAGTCTAGACTGAAGATACTGACTGCATTAGATCCCAGGGTCTTCAAAGCATTGGCATGTGGTGAGACACAACTCCTCATAGCTCGAGGAAATTGCTACTTCCCTCTTCGTCAATAGGGAAACTCTGTGACTTGCATGTAAACTTTAGGCACTACACTCCTTGGCTTCATGACACTTTACCAAATTAATGAGGAATTTCATTCTTACATCAGAACCTAAGAGCTGCCTTTTACTCTCACATTTTAAAACCTTTGATAATTATGAGACATATTTATATAATTTTATGCCATATAGCCTAAGATTTGTACCTTACAGGCTTTGTGTAATTTAAATTTTATAAAAGTGATGCAGGACAAGGCAAATTTCCCCTACTGGCCGGGAGACCAAGCCCTGAACCGAGAGAAGACGAAGGTCCATTGGCTAAGAGTGTGGAAAGAATTCAACGCAAAGGCCAAAGTTAGAGTCAAAAAGAAAGTTTATTAGAAAAGGGATAACTCTACAGACAGAATGTGGTTTCCTCTCAGAGGCAGAGAGTGAGAAGGACAGTGAGAGAGAGAGAGAGAAAGAGAGAGAGAGAGAGAGAGAGTGTGAGAGAGAGAGAGAGAGAGAGAGAGAGAGAGAGAGAGAGAGAGAGACACTGACTAAAGGCACTGAGAGGGACCCTGAATGTTCAAGGAATTCAGTTTACATGGCATGTTTTAGTTCCCATTTCCTTCGATATGGACTTATAGTGAGGAAAGGGGAAGATCGTATAGCGTGAAAAGGTAAGAATCTGTAGAGTAAAAAGCCTGTTTGCATTCTCAGCCGTTAATCTTAGGTTCCCCAATGTTTTAGCCATTGGGAATGACTCTTGGTTCCTGTTTTCCCTTCACAGGTGTGGGGAATGGGGTTATTATTAGTATTCCAGCATAAATATTCCTTTATTCTGAAGGTGTCCTCCAGGCCTGGCTGCAGGGCTGAATGGTATAGTACAGTCTCTGGTTGTGGCTTTAAAATTAACATTTTAATTCTCTTGCCTCTTCCCTACATTAAAAGTATATCATATGAGGTGGTACCATTATGAACTCTATCCCATATTGCAGAAATGAGGCTTGAAAAAATTTAGTGATCTGCCCGAAACTATAATCAGAGTAAAGAATAGGTGCTGATTGGAATCTGCCAGGATGCTTCCAGTTTTTAATCTCTGGGCCAGGGGTTCCAAGCCAGAGATGATGTTGCTCTTGGACTATTAGGCAATGTCTGAAGGGAGGCTGCTAAAAACTTACAACATCTAACACAAATAAATATGTCAAATTGAGAAAGTGAGAAAAGTTAATCTGGACTGGCACTTCTCTGACTTTAATGTGCATATGACTCGCGCAAGATTGGAGTTCAAATCAAAAATGTGCAAATACTAATTCAGCAAGTCCTGTTGGGCCCGGGGACTCTGTATTTATCACAATCTCTGGGAAGGTGCTGATGCTGCAGGTTCTGGTCTGAGGACTCTATGAATAGCAAAGCTGAGGTCCTGTGATCATGTATGGAGCAACTAGTTGTATGCCATCCTCACACAAAATTGTGTTGCATTCAAATTTGGATGAAATGTGTGCCATCATGCTCCATCAAAGAAAGGGGATAAATTCTGAGAAATGAGTGGTAGGTTAGGTATCATAGAGTGCACTTACACAAACCTAGATGGGTACACACCTAGGCTATATGTGTATTTCTTTCTACCCTTCTGGGTTCTTTGCTGACACATCCTTATTACAAAAGACAGATTAATAGAAGAAAACCAATAAAGTTTAATAATGTGTATTTCTTCTGTATACATGGAAGAGATCCAGGAAAACTGAGTAACTCCCCAGAATAGCCTGAGCTACCATGTTAACTATTGTCTTTAGCTGAAGATAGAAGAAGGTCCTAGGGTTGGCTGTAGTCAGTTATGGGAGGTTATCAAAAAAAGCCCAATAAATGAGGTAAGGTGGTTACGCAGACGTAAGTCATTGTCTTATTCTCTGATGAGTTTCTAGAGAAAAGGTCACTCCCCCGCTACCTGGTACAGCCAGGGAGACACCGTTTCATGGAGATTTTACTTACTATGCAAATGTTTCTTACAAAGTGTAACTTGTACTTGGATTTCAGAGCTTCTCCTATGACTGCATTTTTTAAAAATTATCCAGACTAAAATAATCTTTATGTCAAATTAGTATATTTTGGGGATGATAAATTCTGTTCCCTTATATTTCCTAGCATACAGACCTCTGTAATGTGATATTGTACTGTACACTGCAGGAAATCGTATCACGATGACTATTAGTGTAATGCCTCATGTTCCGATGTTACCAAGGCTATGAAGTCTTAAGTGATAGGAATTTTTCAGTAACATTATAATCTTATGGAATCATTCTTATATGTGTGGTCCCTTGTTGACCAAAATGTCCTTATCAGAACATGACTAAGTGCACTTATTTCAGAGGCTGTGATAAACTCTGTTTCTTTTATATAAAGTCCCTTCAGTATCACCAAATAATGTACTTCAGAAAAAGACTTTGTAGTAGGCTGAATAAGGGCCTCCAAAACGTGTCTACATGCTACTCTCTGGAAACTGAATATGCTATTTATTATAGAAAAGGAGGATTAAGGCAGCCCTTGACATAAGTTTGCTAATCTGCTGATTTTAAGACATGAACGTGGCCCTGATTAAGCAGGTAAAACTAATGTCATCACCGTGGTCCTACAAAATGGAACAGAAAGGAATACTAGCTGGAATCAGAGGGAGATTGGAAGATGCTACACTGGTGACTTTGGAGATGGAGAAAGGGCCAGGAGCCAAGAAATGCTTGTGACTTCGAGAAACTGGAAAAGGAGAGAGAATGGATTCTCTCCTGGACCCTCCAGGAAGAACTAGCCCTGCAGACATCTTGATTTTAGTCCAGCGAGACTCCTTTCAGGATTCTGATCTTCAAAACAGTAAGAATATAAATTAGTTTCTTTCATACTCCACTATTTCAATATATTACAACAGGAATATAATACATTTATCCAATCAATCTTTTTTTTTGTAGGAAATTTTAGCCTCCCACTTTATTCTATTAGCTTCCCTTGGGTAAGGTTTTTTTGTGTTGAAATCCCACCTCAAGTAGAAGGAAAAATGCAAAAATCAATTTACTCCATCAGATGGTCTAATGAATCCTTCAGTGCGTAAAAGTAAATGTCGTTCTGAATTTGAGGCCTTTGTGCATTAAATTAAGAAATATAATTCATTACTAAAAGTAAGGTCCACCATTCTACTTTAAATCTTTGTGTGTACAAATATATGAAAAGATGCTCAACATCGCTACTTTAGCGATCAAATCAAAACCACAATGAGATACCTTCTCACACCTGTTAGAATAGCTATAATCAACAGAACAAGTAATAATAAATGTTGGAGAGGATGTGGAGATAAAGAGCCCTTATACACTGCTGGTGGGACTGCAGGTTGGTACAGCCACTATGGAAAACAATATGGAGATTTCTCAAAAAACTGAGAATTGATCTACCATATGATCCAGCAATCCCTCTACTGGGTATTTACCCCAAAGATTTGAAAACCCATATTCAAAAAGATATTTGTTTGCACACCGATGTTCATAGCAGCATTATTCACAGTGGCCAGGATATGGAAGCAACCAAAGTGTCGTACGATAGATGATTGGCTAAAGAAGATGTGATACATATATACAATGGAATATTACTCAGCCATAAGAAGAGATGAAATACTGCCATTTGCGACATCCTAGATGGACCTTGAGATAATCATGCTAAGTGAAATAAATCAGACAGAAAAAGTTGAAAATTACATGCTATCACATATATGTGGGATATAAACCTAAAAGCAAAAATGTGCAGGACAAACAAACAGAGACTCATGGACATGGAATATAGGCTAGAGATTACCAGAGGACTACAGACTAGTGGTTTTTAGTGGGGTGGGGGAGAATGGGGGAGGTAGATGGGGTAAAGGGAGTCAAATACAGGGTTTAGGGGGAGGGTGAAATGGCTAAAGGGGATCAAATATATGGTAACTAAAGTAAACTGTACTTTGGGTGGTAAAAACACAATAGAATATACAGATGTCAAATGATAATGTACACCTGAAAATTATATAATTGTATTAACCGATGTTACCCCAATAAATGTAATTAAAAATTTAAAATAAATAAATAAATAAATCTTTCTGTCTACAAGTCTACATTCTTTCAGTTTCATGTTAACTTAATCATGCATTCCTTTAATTTCTATTCCCTCCACATTTCTTTCAAGTTTCTTTTGATTTTAAAGGTGACATTATTAATGAGTCTGTGTTGTACATATGTATGTGTGTTTACTTGAATGAAAGTCAGGTGAAAATGCACATATATATACTTAAATACTTTCCATATGTGAAATTATTCTTAGTCTCATTAAATATTTCTAAACAGTTATTTATTTCTAACAACATTTACCTGAATTAGATTCGCACTTCACATCACCATCAGAAATAAGAAATCAGACGATCCAAGTCATTACATTTTTTTATTTTACAATTATAAAACAAAGCAATTAAACTGTTGCTGGCCTGTTTGAATTTCATATGTGTGTGTGTTTCTATGTATGTATGTATATACTCATGCAGTAAGTATTCTTGTTTTTTGTAGGGCTCCTTTAATTCAGCAATTTATGCATTTTAAAGAAGACAAATAAAAAATATTGTGTGCTCACAGACTGGAAGAATTAATACTGTTAAAATGTCCATACTATTTTGAAGAGGAAACTACAGGTTCCAAATGTGTCATTGTTGCTAAAAGCTCATAATGCCATCCGAGATTTAATATCAAATCTAATGGCAATTTCAACCTCTCAGAAATGTAATACTATACAACCAGTGTGGAATTTTTTTTGTTAAAGCACCAGTAAGGTAATCTGTCATGTGGGCCCCTCCATTTCACCATAGACAGAAGAGAGAATCTGCAGGATCAAAAACCCTTGCTGTTCCCATCCCTCCAAAAATGATGCCCTGCTCTAAAAATAATTCTTTCTTTTCTTTTGTTAATAGCTTCCTTGTCCCTCCCTTCTTTCTAAGAAAACATTCCAATATGTACAATCACTGAGAGTTAGTTTCCTTCTAATTGCTAGATGGGATGCTGCCCCATTTACAAATTTCTTAATAAAGACAATTAGATCTCTAAATTTACTCTGTTGATTTTTGTTTTTTACACTATCCAAAGGAATGCATAGATTCAATGCAGCCCCTATGAAAATTCCAATACTATTTTTCGCAAAAATAGAAGAAACAATTGTAAAATTGATATGAGATATTAAACACCCTGAATATCCAAAGCAATCCTGATAAAGTTGAAGAAAGCTGGAGGCATCATGATCCCTGATTTTGAACTATATTACAAAGCTATAGTAATCAAAGCAGTACGGTGTAGATGAAAAAGAAGCCACATACACTACCTGACCAGCTCAGGAAAGGCCTACATGGTGGACCTTACAAACCCAAAAACCAAATTAGACACACAGGGGTGTTCTAACCATAAAACTCCTGACTAAAAGCCAGTCTATGCAGGTTGTCACAACCTAGTCTTATAGTTTCCTTGACAAGGGTCAATCTTTAACTTTGAAATAGTTTATTGCCTTTGTGCATCTAAGATAAAACACCTTGAAAATATCAGTGTCACCTTCTTTTACAGACCTCTTGAAGGCACAACTTCCAGCCCCACACCATGTTATCCTGTTGCCCACGTACCATATCTATACGTTGTACATATGAACTACTCTGTATCCGACATTGTAAAAAGCACATGCCTCTCTGTTTTACTTTTTACTCAATCTCAGAGATTTCTCTGCTTTGCTTTCTCCTATTTCCCTCATCTATCAACAAATGGCAGAAAGCCCTCCTTACATCTCCTCCTTTCATTCTAAGTATAGAATAAGCTGCAAAACTGCCAATAATCTATTGAGATTTTGCTTCCCATCAATTTTCATCAGTTTTGGTGACAGATGACGCCCAAACTTTTAAGATACTTTTTCTTAAGATGGACCTTCTTACAGAAATAAAGACACATAGATCAATGGAACAGAATAGAGAGCCTAGAAAAAAAACATACACATATATGGTCATTAATTTATGAGAAAGGAGCCCAGAATATCCAATGGGGAAAGGACAATCTCCTCAATAAAAAGTACTGGGAAAACTGGACATATACATGTAAAAGAATGAAACTGGATCACTATTATTAGAGTTCAGAGAAATGTACCCCAAGATGTGTATGTGAATTATTCTTGAGACCCCTTAGGACCAAGAAAAACTTTTCCCTCTTCCTTAAAGAATTTAAATGTGGGGGCTTGCCTGCGATAAGAGTGATCATTACAGATAACCTGTTATGGCCTATGTATAGACAAACTTCTACTTTAGCATCTAACTATTAATCTTCTAACTGAACATCTGCTCTTACTGTCTTGCTCATGACCTTCTCCCCTCTGAAGCCCCAGATGCCTTACCTCATCCTTAGCTCAGAATGTCATTATATGCCTCATTTTCTGTTTGTCTCTGAAAATCTCCTGTATGTTTCCATACAGACCCCACTGGGAAATATATATTTGATAATTAATTTTTGCCAGTGACCACTGTAGGTATTCTAGACACCAAGCTGAATGAGACTATAAAACCAGGAGATCACATATAAGTTATGTATAATCCCTGACATTAAACTTTTGATTTATGAGTTACTCACAGGACCTGTGAGTAACAAACCTGATGTTTTCATAGTTCCCTGATGCTTGTTGCAAATATAATAAGGACCACAAAGGATCTGGTCCAGCCACAACATTGGCTCTGGTCTGAGTAACAAGCAGTTGGGATCCAGGCCAGGGCCCCAGGCATTCCTCACCTATAGCATCACTTGCAACAGGCTGAGATTTAAAAGGAACGATGATGAAGTCTACATTATCAGGAAGAGCAGTTAAGGTACTGATTAAATAGAATGAGGGACACCAAAGTGGAAACTGGGGTTTCAGATTTTCTTGGAATGAAATTATGCAAATTGGCTTAATAGTAAGTGAAGCCATTTCGCATGAGTTATACAGCTTATGACTATCTGTAAAACAATAAAACATATCCAGGAGTAACACCAGGTTTGTTACTCACAGATCCTGTGTGATTGGGGACCACACAGGAAAACCTGGGGGAGGGGATTTGAGAAGAGAGAGAGGGAGAGAGAGGGAATGGACTAAGTTGGAGGAACTTCGTGCTTATCTATCAGCCTTATCATACAGCTGGCAGTGTGGTTTTGTTGTTGTTGTTTGTTTAGTTTAATTTTGTTTTTGAGATGAATGTATTTAAAATGAATGACTCATATATGTCATAATGGAAGACATTCTTCTTTAGAAACCCAAGTAACCCATTAAAGAAACATAAATTTACAAATTTTCTGATCAAGGTTGGAAAAAATTTCGTGAATGTATGGAGAAAAAGGAAAAAAAAACTGGCTACGTAACAGAGAGAAGAGAAAACTTAATAAATTGATTACTTAAATTGTATAGAGAAGTTGAACTCAAGCAAATGGAAATTTCAGAACATAAATAAAAAGACCGAGTTCTATAATCAGAATCTTATTAAAGGATCACAGATTAAAGGACACTTTTTCAGCCCGAAGGAAAGTATTCATTTTGTAGCTGCCATCCTAAAAAAATCTTTTCAGAATCACCTTTATCTCTTTGTTCCTGGGACCGTAGATGAAGTTCAGCATGGATGTGACCACAGCATACATCAATGAAGTTTCTGTACTTGGGTGTGAGCTGTGGCTTACAGCAGAGCTGAGGAACACTCTTAGAACTGTACAATAAAATAAGGAGACAACTGAGAGGTGAGACACACAGGTAGAAAATGCTTTATACTTCCCCTGAGCTGATGAGATTCTGCATATAGAGGAAACAATCTTAGAGCAAGAGTAAATTATACCAGCCAGAGGACCCCCCACCCAGCAGAATGATTAAGAAATATATCACCAGGTTATTAAGAAAGGTATCATAACAAGCAAGATGAACTATCTGATTGAATTCCCAGATAAAGTGGAGAATTTTCAAGACAGTACAGAAAGATATTCGCAATACCATTAAGCTTTGCAACAAGGAATACAAGGCACTCATGATCCAGGCCACCAGAAGGAGCAGTCCACTGAACCAGAGATCATGATGACCATGTAGTGCAGGGGGTGACAGAGGGCCACAAAGTGGTCATAAATCATCACAGTCAGAAGGAAGTCATCCAATCCTGCAAAGAGTAGGAAAAATCATATCTGTGAGATGCAGCCTCCATATATAAGGGGCTGCAATTCTGGTTCCTCTGAAAATCTCAGAAGAAATCCTGAAAATATTGTAAGATTCCCTGGTTGTATGTCATGGAGGTGACTTACAGAAAACAGGAAAATAACGTGTAATTTTCATACAAACTGGCATTACTCATATAGTTCTAATACTAGAGTTCAGATTTAGAATTCAAGAAATTAATTTCAATATCTTTTTAAGGATGTGGTCTCCTCTTGGGGTTTCCTGTGCCATTTACATTAGGAATTTTTGTCTCATGCTGCTTTTTCTCCTAGGGGTTCATGACACCGTATTCTACAGTGTTATTGAGAAAGTCTTCATGCATTTTGGGAATATTGTTTGCCGACCACGTTATAGGCACTGTCTAGTCTGTGAAGAATGAGAGCTAAAGAACAAAACTCCCTTGAATTCAATGAGGAGGGATGTTGAAGAAGAATGTACAATAAAATTGTAAAAATATAACATTTCAGATGATGTCAGGTGTTATGACGAAAAAGAAAGCAGATGTAAAGGAGAAAGTGACGAGGACGCTGTGTTTTTTATGTGTATTTAGGCAAGACCTGCAAACATATGATATTTGCACATTGCCTCTAAGATAAAAAGGAGGGAGATGCCAGGTTATATGGATAACTTTGTACCCCACAGAGGGATTGGTGAGTGCAAAGGCCCTAGGGGGAGAAAAAGGGGTTAGTGATGTCACAAAGTTAATAGAGTATCTGTTAGGCCTTGATTATAATTTTTGCAGGTTGTTTCTAGGCAGTAGTTCTCACCCCAAAATGATTTTGCCCCTAGGATATTTGGCAATGTCCAGAGGAATACTGCTAAACAACAAAAGTCCATGGGAAAACATCCTCTAAAATTTTCTGCCCATATTGTCAAGAGTGAGAGGGGAAAACCCCAGTCTACTTTAGCGCTTCAACTTGAGTGTGCCTATGAATCAACAAGGATTCTACCAGAAATGCAGAATATGATTCAGCAGGTCCTGTTGGGCTAAGATACTCTGCATTTCTATCAAGTTCCCAGGTGGTGTTGACGCTGCAGGTCCTGGTTGGAGCGAGGCTGAGGTCTTGGGTAAGAGCACCTAGATAGACTTTTAGGTTTTCCCAACTAAATTTTCCTTGCATGTACTTTTAAAAGAATAATGTATTCACTCATTCATAAAATATAACAAATGCTGTGTTTATTCCTTTATATAAGTGCCCTCGAGTGGCACATGGTAATACACTTTTCAAAAGACTTTATAGTGAACAGAGTAAGTTGTATGAAGAAAAGGAAAGCAGATGTAAAGGAAAAAGTGATGAGGACATTGTGCGTTTTTATGTGTCTTTAGGCAAGACTTGCAAACAGATGACATTTCAATATCACCACTAGGATAAAAAGGAAGGAGAGGCCAGGTTATATAGACAACTCTGTACCCCACAGAGGGAATGCCCAGTGCAAAGGCCCTCGGATGGAGCAGAAGGGGTTAGTGATGTGCACAGTTAATAGAGTATCTGTTAGGCCTTGGTTATAATTTTTGCATGTTGCTTCTAGGCAGTGGTTCTCGCCCAGAAATGATTTTGCCCCTGGGATATTCGGCACTGTCCAGAGGAATACTGCCAAACACCAATAATTTATGGGAAAGTATCCTCCAAAATTATCTGCCCATATTGTCAACAGTGAGAGGTGAAAAAACCTAGTGTATTCCAGCACTTCAACTTGAGTGTGTCTATGAATCAACAAGGATTTTAACAGAAATACAGAATATGATTCAGCTGCTGAGGTCCTGTTGGGCTAAGAAATTCTACATATTTATCAAGGTTCTAGGTGGTGTTAATGCTGTTGGTCTTGCTCGGAGCAAACCTAAGGTCTTGTGTTAGACTCAGCTAGACATAGTTTTAGGTTCTCTGAACAAAATTTTTCTTGCATGTAGTATTAAAAGAATAATGTATTCACTCATTCAGAAAATGTGACAAGTTCTGGTTTTATTTCCTTTATATAAAGGCCCTTGAGTGGCACATAGTAATACACTTTTAAAAATAACAGAAGAAGGACCTCCTAAACATATCCCTCAGCCCTAGGGCCTTTGAACTTGATATTTTTATAACAGGGAGGATTAGGGTAACAGGTGGAACAGGGTTGCTAATTGGCGACTGTGAGGTAGAAGATGAGCCAGGATCATCCACATGGGATGAAGGTGACCACAATGCTCCTCTAGAAGCAGAAGAGGAGACAAGATGAAAATGCTGCACTGCTGGTTTTAAAGAAGGAGGAAGGGCCAGGAACCAAGGAATGCAGCTGGCCAGAATGAAAACTGGAATGAGAAAGAAAACAATTTCACCTGAACCTCTACAGGAAACCCAACCCTGCAGACATCTTGAGTTTAGACAATGGGACACATTGAAGTGTCTGACACAGAACTGTGAGAGCATATATTTGCTTGTTTTAAACAACTAGTGTGGGAATATTTTACAGCAGCGGTAGAATCTAATATAGACATTTATGCGATAAAATTTGCTGAGGGAACTGAGTTAAAGCCTCTCCATTCATTCATTAGTGTCCTTGGGTAAGAGAATTTTATGTTGAAAACTCACGTGAAGAACAAAAAATTTTAAAGAGAGTTGGAGGTATTGTGCCCAATCAGCTGGTATAGTGAAGTCATCATTGCATAAATATAAACATAATCTGGCTATGATGCATTGATGCATTAAAATTTAAGGTACAACCAGTCGCCTTAATTTCTTCATCATTGAACTGCAAAAACTTTTGTTTCTCTTCACCTTATTCTCTTTGCCCAGAAATGGGTTAGTCTTCAGTTTTTGTTTTTCCCACATGCATGACAAAATTTATCATTAAATATATAGAAGACATGACCACTGAGGGAAAAGGCTAAATGTGAGACAGTAATTCCTACTAACTGTTCCAATAGAGAAAGTAAAGGTAACAAGCCCCAAAATATAGGCACCCTCGCCAGTAGTGAAATAATTCCAAATAAAGTTATTTTATATTCTTTTTAAACTCATTTGTAATTATTTACCTCATAAATAACCAGCATGAGAGAAGATACTGCAATGTATGTCTCACGAACGGCTGCTACAAGATAATTTCCATCTCCACTCATCTGGAACTTTTCAATAAATATGATACATGATCAAATACAGCCCAGCTTAATTTATTCTTCCTTTTCTAGTTTTTTAAGATGAAGCATTAGGTTGTTTATTTGGGCTCTTTTTTGTTTTTGGAGATAGGCTTGTAATGATATCAATTTTCATCTTATGACCGCTTTTGCCGTGTTCCAAAATTTTTGATATGTTGTGCTATCATTATCATTTGTTTCTATGTATCTCTTGATCTCTTTTTTTACTTTTCTGATCCAGTTATTCTTCAGTAGCATGTTGTTTAATCTCCATGGGTTTGTGGTTCTTATTCCTTCTGCAGTTGATCTCTAATTTCAAAGCATTATGATCAGAGAATATGGTTGGTATGATTTCAAGCCTCTTATATTTGTTGAGGCTATCTCTGTGTCCCAATTTGTGGTCAAATCTTGAGAATGTACCATGTGCACTGCAGAACAATGTATAAGCAGCTGTTTTGTGATGGAAGGCTCTGTAAATATAAATTATCTCCTTTTGGACTAATGTGTCATTTAAGGATGTTATTTCCTTATTGATTATCTGTTTAGATGATCTGTCCATATCTGAAACTGGGGTATTTAGGTCCCCTACTACAATAGTGTTTTGGTCCGTTTCTCCCTTTAGTTCTGTTACTAATTGCTTTACATGATTCAGGACTCCCTGATTGGGAGCATAGATATTAATAATGTTATGTCTTCTTGGTGCATAATTCCTTTTATCATATGGTATGTCTCTCAGTATCTTTCTTTACCTTTTTTACTTTGAAGAGTATTTAGTCTAATATTAGTACTGTTACTCTCGCTTTTCTCTGAATGCCGTTTGCTTGAAATATCATTTTCTACCCTTTCACTCTGAGGCTGTATTTGTCTTTGGAGCTGAGATGTGTCTCCTGGAGGCAGCATATGGTTGGGTTTTGTTTTTGATCCATTCTGCATCTCTGTGCTTTTGATTGGTAAGTTCAGTCCATTTACATTTAAGGGGATTATTGAAATCTGAGATCTTCTTATAGCCACTTTATCTTTTGCTTTCTGGTAGCTCAGAGTTTCCATTGCTTTCTTGTCTTTGTGCTTCTCTTTATCTTGTTTGGCTTTTGTGAGTCCTTCTTTTTTTATGTTATATACTTTGGTTCTGAATCTTTGGTGTGTAGTTACCATTATGAATATGTAAAGGATAGTTATACATATACAGTCATGTATTTTCTTCTGCTTGTTCCTTATCTCCATTCCCCTTTGGGAATTTGGATTTGAATCCCCCGACCCCCCCACTTTTCAGTCATTGTTATCTCAATTTGTTCCTATGTATGCTGAACGTTCATTACTATCTTGTTTTAACAATTCTGTTTTTATTATTTAAGGTTATAATGCCCTGTTCTTAGTAAGGTTGTACTCCTCTGCTCTGATTTGCCTGGTAGCCACTTACCTCCTAATTCTGTATTTTGTTTTGTTATTTTGTTTTAGGTGAGTTGACCCCTTTCAGTATTTCCTGTAGTGCAGGCCTCATAGTGGAGAATTCTCTCAATTTTTGTATGTCTGGAAAAGTCTTAATTTCTCCTTCATATCTAAAAGAGAAATTATCTGGATACATCATTCTAGGCTGGTACTTTCTTTCACTTAATAGCTTAAATATTTGATTCCATTCCTTTCAGGCTTGTAATGTTGCGCTGAGATGTCCAATGATAATCTAATGGGTTTTCCTTTATAAGTTGCCATTTTTTCTTCCTGGCTGCCTTGAGAATTCTGACTTTGTCGTAGACAATACATTATCTACATTTGTGTTCACCACCCAAAGTCAAATCTCCTTTCATCATCATATATTTGATCCTCTGTACCCTTATCCGCCATTCCCTCTCTACTTTCCCTCTGGTAACAAGTAAATTGTTGTTTGTGTTTATGAGTTTTTGTTTGTTTGTTTTGTTCATTAGTTGCTTTCAGTTTCATATCCCACATATGAATGAAATAATATCCCTCCCCACCAATCCTCCCAAAAAAGAGAGAATCTGCAGGATAAAACCCTTGCAATCTCCTTCCCTGGTGGTCTAGTGCTAGGATTCAGCACTCTCTTCTCTTTCTCCTTGATTCAAACTGCCCTCGGGTTACTTGCTTTTCCCCCCGTTATGTTTCTGCACACTGCATGACCACTTCCCTAATCATTAAGCCCTTAGGTCAGCATCGAACTGCCTTAGGAACAAAGCCTCAGTCTGTTGACCACAGAAACGGTTTCTATCAAACTAAAGATAACATCTTGTAGCTCAACCTCCATGAAAGCAGAACAACCCTACCAGCACTCCCTTGAATCCAGACACAAAGATGCTGTGACTGACATCAGGACCTGATGCAACGATCAACTGCCCCCTACCCTAGGCCCGACTAATGAGTAGAGCCCACAGCCCCAACCCCCTTAGCTACCATGACTAATGAGTTTTCTCCTATATAACTTATCTTCAGGAGACCACTGGGGGTTCAGGTCTTTGATCACTAGCTCACCTGTGTCATCAGGTTAGGTGCCATAAACCTCTACTTTCTTTGCTGCAAACTCCAATTTGTGTCTCTTTTGGCTTTGATGTATTCAGGCAAAGAAACACCTTGAGTTTTCTAACAGCACCAGTAAGGTAATGTGGGCCCTCATCATCTTCCCAAAGAAGAGACAATCTGTAGGATAAAACTCTTGCTGTCTCCTTCCCCCCACCCACCCCCCAAAAAGATGTCTTGGTCTAAAAATAATTTTATTTTTGTAAATAGCTCCTTTGCCCCACCCTTCTTTCTATGATAATCTTCCATTTTGTACAACCACTGGGAGTTCCCCTCTAATTGCTAGATGGGATGCTGCTCCATTTACAAATCCCTTAATAAAGCCAATTAGATTTCTAAATTTTATTCAGTTGATTTTTGTTTTTTAACACTTTCCAAAGCAATCTAGAGATGTAATGGAATTTCTATCAAAATTCCAATAGAACAAATAATTGTAAAATTAAACAGTAGAAATAGAACAAATACTTGTAAAATTAATATGGAGCCATGAAACACCATGAATAGCCAAAGCAATCTTGAGAAAGCAGAAGAAAGCTGTAGGCATGAAGCTTTCTGATTTTGAACTATATTACAAAGCTATCATCATCAAAACAGTATGGTGTGGAGGAAAAGGGGGCCACATACTCTACCTGATAAGTTCAGAGGAGGCCCACATGGTGAGCCTTACAAACCCAGAGACCAATGTAAAATTCCCTATCTGAAAGCAGGTCGTAGTGGATAGTCACATCCAAGGCCTTTAACAAAGGTCAATCTTAAACTTTGAAATAGTCTATTGTCTTTGTTAATCTAAGATAATGTACCATGAAAACACCAGAATCACCTTCTTCTCAGACCCCTCAAAACACAACTGTCAGCCACACACCATGAGACCTCGCTGTTATCTAAATAAGCACGTGTCTCTCTGTTTAACTTTTTATCCAATTTCAGGGATTTCCCTGCTTTGCTTTCTCTCACTTCCCTAATCTTCCACCAATGACTGTAGACCCCTTCTTATGTCTCCTCCTTCCATTCTAACATAAAAAATCAGCTGTAAAACTGCCATTCTCTAGAGCATTTTCTCAATCCATTGAGATTTTGCTTCCTGACAATTGCCATCAGTTCTGCTTAAATGAACTCTTATAAGACTGTTTCTTAGGCTGGACATTCTTTTGTCAAAAATGTTACTGAAACAAAAACAGACACATAGATCAATGGAACAGAACAGAGAGCCCAGAAATAAACCCACACATATATGGTCATTGATTTATGAGAAAGGAGCCAAGAATAGCCAGTGGGAAAAGGACTATCTCTTCATAAATGGTGATGGGAAAACTGGACATTCACATGCAAAAGAATAAATGCAGGTCATGATCATAAGGATTCAGAACAAGTCACCTGAAGATGTGTATCTGGATTGTTTTTGAGACCCTGTAGGCCCAAAAGAAACTTTTACCACGCCCCTAAAATATTTAAATGTGGGGACTTGCCCATAATAAGAGTGATCATCAGCGATCACTTGTTGTGACCTATGTATAGGACGAAGCAGACTTCTAATTACTGAACATCTGCTCTTCTTACTGTCCTGCAAACAACCTTCTCCCCTCTGAAGCCTCAGGTTCCTCACCTCATTCTTAGCTCAGAATGACATATATATCTCATTTTCTGTTTGTCTCTGAACATCTTCCATGTTTCCATGCCAATCTCATTGGGAAATACATACTTGATAATCAATTTTCACCAGTGACTATTGTAGGTATTCTGGGCCCTGAGCTGAATGAGACAATAAAACCTGGAGACCAGGTAGAAAATACAATAGCATGTTACTAGTGTGATGCCTGGCATTAAACTTCTGATTTATGAGACATCCATTTCAAATACATTCATCCCAAAATATCACATTGTTAGCTGTATGGCATGGATATTAGATAAGCACGAAGTTCTCCCCCACTTGGTCCATTCCCATTCTCTCTCTCTCTCTTCTCTCTCCACTGATCTTCCATGTGGCTCTTGAACATGCTGAACCTGTGATTAATAAACATTGCTTTTTCATAGTTTCCTGGTAGTTTTGCAATTATAATAAGGACCACAAGGGCCAGCCCTGCAACAACATAGAAAGAGGTGTGAGTAACAAGCAGTAGGGGCCCAGGCCAGTGCCCCAGGCCATCCTCGCCTATAGCATCACTATCAACAGGCTGAGAATTACAGGGAGCAACGATGAAGTCTACATTATCAGGAAGAGCAGTTAAGGTACTGATGTAGGCAGGATGAGGGACACAAAAGTGAAAACTGAGGTTTCAGGTTTTCCTGGATTGCAATTATATAAATGGGCTTAGTAGACAAGTGAAGTTTTTTTGCTACAGGAGTAATACGACTTATGACTATTCTATTTATCAAACAAGAACAAATTACTTACAATGATGTATGTCTTTTGAGAAGGAATTATTCTTTAGAAATTCATGTTGGCCATAACACAAATGGAAATGTCCTAATATTTCTGATTAAGGTGAGAAAAACATTGTGAAGCTAGGAAAAAAGATGGGCGGGGGGGAGGCAGGGTGGAAATCATTCTGCATAACAGACAGAGCAGAAAGCTTAATAAAGTATTTCCTAAAACTGTACAGAGAAGCTGTTCTCTAACAATGGAAATTCCAGGGCATAAGTAAAAGGAGCGAGTTCTACTATCACCGTCTGATAAAAAGAATCATAGTTTCTGGTTGTGAGGCTTGGAGCCACGAAATCAAGGGCACTCTTTCAGCCTCAGGATGATTGTCACTTTTATAGCTGCCATCCCAAAGAATCTTTTTAGGGCACTCTTTATGTCTTTGTTCCTGAGACTGTAGATGAAGGGGTTCAGCATGGGTGTGACCACAGTGTACATCACTGACGCTACTGCGCTTGAGTGTGAGCTGTGGGTAGCAGCAGAGCTGAGGTACACTCCTAGAATCGTACAATAAAATAAGGAGACGACTGAGAGGTGAGACACACAGGTAGAAAATGCTTTATACTTCCCCTGAGCTGATGACATTCCACGTATGCAGGAAACAATCTTACAGTAAGAATAAAGGATCCCAGAAAAAGGACCACCAGCCAGCAGGACAGCTGCAAAATACATCACCATGTTATTAAGAAAAGTGTCAGAACAAGCAAGTTGGACCATCTGATTGAGTTCACAGATAAAGTGGGGGATTTCCAAGTCTGCACAGAAAGACAGCCTCAAGACCATTAAACTTTCTAACAAGGAATCCAGGACACTCATGATCCAGGACACCAGAACCAGCAGTATACAGAGCCGGGGGTTCATGATGACCGTGCAGTGCAGGGGGTGACAGATGGCCACAAAGCGGTCATAGGCCATCACAGTCAAGAGGAAGACATCAAACCCAGCGAAAAGTATGAGAAAATATATCTGTGCGATGCAGCCTTTATAGGTTATGACTTTGCTCTGTGTCTGGATGTTCACCAGCATCTTTGGGATGGTGGTGGTGGTGGAACAGATATCTACCAGGGACAGGTTGCAGAGGAAGAAGTACATGGGCGTGTGGAGGTGGGAGTCTGAGCTGACGGCCAGGATGATGAGCAGGTTTCCAAACACAGTGATCAGGTACATGGAGAGGAAAACCCCAAATATGAGAGGCTGCAGTTCTGGCTCCTCTGAAAATCCCAGAAGAAGAAATTCTGAAAGTCGTGTATCATTCCCTGTTTCCATATGGTGGAGGTGATGACTAGGAATGAAAAAAAGTAACACGATTAATTTTACAAGTGGGTATTACTACCATGCTGAAATGCTAAAATTGAAATTTTGCAGTCAAATGTATATGTAATATATGGTTCTGTAGAGATCTGATTCCCTTTAAGAAATTTCCTGCGACATCTCTGATTAGAAGCCCTGTCCCACTCCTAGCATTTTGCCCAATAAGTCATACTTTTCTTGGTTTAAGGAGAAATTCTTTCACTCATTTGAGTGATATATGCTGATTTGACCATTTTCTAGTCAAAAAGTGTATGGTGCTGATTTCCATAATTTTCCAAAATTTTCCATAATCCAATAAGTGAGAAAGAATATAAGCAAATAAAAAATTATATATCATGTCAGTCTGTGCTGGTGTGTTGAAGGATAAGAAAGTAGGTATTTAATAAAGTGAACGACTGTTATTTTTACTGGGAATTGAGAAAGACTTGCAAACAAGGTGCCGTATAACAGAGTATTTAAGGAAGACATAGGGAGGACAGAAAGATTTCTGGAGAAGTAATCAAGGCTCAAAAGGAAGCCACATGGTGGGAAAAATGAACAAGAGGGAGAGTGATAGGGATGGTGTCAGAGGATGTGGAGGAATGAGATGGTCTGTCGGCTACAGATAAAACTTCAAGACACAGGGAGTACAGATGTCGTTCCTCCCACTCTATTCATTTTGTTTCCAAAAGATCCTGTGAGTAGGAGTGATCCCTTCTTTATTTCCATCTGTTGGTTAACATTCTGGGGTCTGTATTTTAAAGAACACGTTTTGGAGTATATGAACTAGGTACCCCTGTCCTGAAAATGGCTCATGCTCCACAAACCACATATGCCCATACTCACAAGCACACACATACTCAAACTATGATCTGGGGCCATGTTACTACTGGGCTCTACTCACCCAGAGCCACAATAATATAGAAACTATGATATAAGACAAGCTGTCAACTTCAGATCATCTTTCCCTTAAAAAAAAAAAAAAGAAATAACACCTAAATTCCAGTTGGTAAGCCTCCAACAGACATTGAAAATTGGACCTCCATTTTGATATGATTATTTTATGTTCTATATTTTTTAAAAAGCAGTTAAACAGGTGGAGAGATAAATTGATGGGGTAGGGGTGGAGATCTAATAAGCTGGGGTGGTCCCTGAGATGTTGTGATGAGGAGGAAGCTTCCTTTGTTCTGGAGACATTCTAATTGCAATTAAATTGCTCTGATTCCCAGAGTAACCTATAAAGTAGCAAATAACAATTTATTCGAAACAAAATAAAAATAATATCTTTATGGTGTCAAGACACCTTACAAATTGAATATCCAACAAGAAAATGTACAGAGAATAAACCCACAATTTACAAAGATATTTATAATGTGCATGAAAATGGATTTTTTTTTTAAAGCTGAAATGGAAAGAGACATTTGTAAATGACATTAAGGGCATAACTTTGAAAATCAGAAAACTGGGTTTTGATTCTGGGATGTAAATTGCCAAAGGCCAAAAAATAAAATATATAAAAATAACTTTAAAAGGCAGTGGAGAAAGCAGTATTTACAGTTATAATTTCTACCTGTATAAACATAAATGGAATCAACTACGCTTAGGAGAAACAGAGAGGTGATTATTAGTTGAATGCAAAAGAATGACTTTCACAAGATGAAAAAGGTGACGGCTATTTGTAAAATCACATTGATCTACAAAAAGCAAAAAGGTAAAAATAAAGAGAAACAGATGTGAAATAAGAACACAATATCTATAAAAGGAGTTTATTACTACTAAGGATAGAATTGACTGTACAAAATATATAAATTTTCACACATTTCACCCAAATACACCTATACATATTTAAAATAATTCACTGTCAAACCATAAAAACTTTAGTGAAAAAAACTCCATATTTTTTGGAAGTATGGAATCCAAAACCATCATAACAACTTGATCCTCACTATATAAACTGTGTAAAGAAATTGCATAATTTCCAGTCAACTAAAACACAAAATACATGCAGTTGCACTAAGATGAAAGGAATTGCAATGTCAAACTCTTTAGAATTCCTCTTTAGACTTATTAAATAATATTTTTATGTGACTACACAGTGTGAGATATGATACTGTGAAATGTTTCCCTCAGGAACAGCTGCTACAAGGTTGTATCCACTGCCTGTATCTGGATACTTTTAAAAAATACAAAACATCCTCGAAATAAAGCTCCTGTTAAAAATTAAAAAAAAAAAGTGCCTTCACTTCACTGTTCATGCTCCCACACCTAATACTCAGTTTTCCTACTCCCCTGAACTGCAAAACTTCTTGTGTACATTCCGATTTTACTGGAACCACTTTATGCCTCCCATTCCTTCTTCATTCTCATTTAACCAAACTTCCAATCCCATCATGGAACTGTTACCAATGATCCTGGCATGGCTCATTCCAACAAACACTTCTGTAACTGCAGAGTCAGCTCAAAATGGTCCTAGCCTGTTTCACGAGATACCGAGTTGCTTTAATGAGATAACAGACCAAAACAGCAAGTCATGCCGCCTAGCCAAGCATGCCCGGAGGGAAACTTGACCTCCAGCTGCATGTGCAATCAAAGTTCCCCACACCCTACCCTCCTCCGTGGAACCAAAGAATAAGGACATAACAGGAATTTGAACACTCAAACCCTTTCCAAACCACTGGGTCTGTTGTCCAGGAAGATCCTGTGTTGATGCTTCTTATCCTAAAAGGCCAACTCCAAGTACCTCCAACTAAAACTTGCCCCACCAATGCTTCCACATACCTGTTCCCCCAATTCCATTAAAAATACACCCCCAACTCTGGATCAGGGAGTTGGGCTTCTGAGCATTAGCTTCTCATTCTCCTGGCTGGCACCATTCATAATTGAATAGGTAATCTTTCTCAATTGCAATTCTCGGTGTTTAGCGTTTAGCTATGCTAGTGCCAGGTGGACAAACTCTGTTTTGTAACACTGTTCTTATTAAATATTTTAAAAATATATTTTTACATTAATTAGCGTACGCGGTAAAACAACATGGCATCTATCAGCTCTAGGCGAGGATGGCTAGGCTCTCAAGGGACCTCAGGAAATCGTTCTCAGGTTCTGTCTCCTCTGACCTTCTCCTGAAGTAGTTGCTGGGCTGTCTGACTCACCTGGATGGGGTCTCTGAGAGGGAGGACTTCTTGTGGAAGTCTGAATTCCTCCCTGGATGGTTGATGATGAAATCTGAAGCTCTGTCTCTAGACAAGACAGCAGGAGAAAGTGAAGCATCAGTTCTGAGCCAGCTTAGGAGTCAAAAGCAACAACCATATCCTGTCAAGCCCAAGATGCACACATGGAGGGACTGCAGGAACGGAGGTATTCTCAACTCCGTTTATCTGCTCATTAGGCACTGTTTCCATCGTTACTCCTACCTCTGAGCCCCGATTTCCCTGTGGGACACTGGTCTAGATGGAATGGAAAATTTTCCCGCTGATTCTTTGTTCC
>NW_006430724.1:4585-11733 GCF_000325575.1 Pteropus alecto | reverse complement strand
GACCAAGTTAGAAGTCAAGTGAATCCTGTTTTCGTTACTTCTTCTCATTAACTCTCCTACCTTCCAGAGGTCTCACCTCCCAGCACCTATGCCAACCCTGAGTTAAAGTTCCCTCTAAAGTGTAGACTGAGGACTATGACTTGCACATCCTTTGACCTTCAAAGCATTGACTGTGGCGGGATACAAATCATGATAGCTTCAGGAAATTCCTAATTCCTTCTTCAACAATGAAGAGAACTGTGTAACTTTGATGTAAAGCTTTGGGTGCTATACTCCTTGGTTTCAAGAGACATTAGCTGGGAGATTTTAAAACAATTCACCCCAAGATGTGCCTCAGTGGTATGGGGATTATTTCGAGCTAAGAGCAGTTTTGGCTTCAGGTTCAAGAGAGACTTCTGCCCCTCCTTTTAACTACCTAGAAGAACTTGATTTAGGTGCCTTGCCCATAATAAAAGATTATCAGAGGTAGTTTCTTTTCGACTTACCTGTATGGCAGGGCAAACTTTTCTTTACTAAAAATCTAATTTTATCATTTTGTAATGACCCTTTGAAGGCCCCCCAATGCATTACCTCATCCCTAGATCAAGATGTCTTGTATACCCATATTCCTTTTCTATCTCCAAACCTCTCCTGCACATGCAGTCTCAGACTCTTTCATACATGCGAGGTTCTCACACATATGTTATGTGTTAAATTCTATTATTTTTATCTTGCTAATCTCTTACATCTACTTGATTATTAAACCAGCCTGAAGTACACTGAAGGTAGAGGAAAGTTTATTCCTCCCCCCCATGCCAAATCAATCAGGAATTTCAGACTTATAACAGAAATTAATATCTGCCATTTCATTCCATATTATCAAAGCTTTGTTAATTATAAGAATATATATGAATAAATATATATTCATATATTTATGGCATATAATTTGAGATTTGTACCATATAGGCTTTGTCAAATTTTAATTTTATAAAAATCTATTCTTTGAGGTGGTACTATTCTGAACTCCACTCCATATTGAAGAATACAGTGGTATTCTTGAAGTTATAATCAGAATAAGGAATAACTGTTGATTGGAATCTGTCAGGACGCTTCAGTTTTCAAACTCAGGGCCAGTGGTTCCCAGCCAGAGATAATGTTGCCCCTGAGCTATTTGGCAATGACTAGGAAGGCTGCTAAACATCTACAATCCCCAACACAAAGAATTGCGCCAAATTGAGAAGGTGAGAAAAACCTAGTCTAGACCAGCACTTATCTAACTTCAATGTGAGTATAAATCACTCAGGATTCTAATTCAAGTACAGATACTGATTCAGCAAAGACTGTTGGGCCCAGTGACTCTGCATTTCTCATAAGCTCCAGGAAGATGCTGATGCTGCAGGTCCTTGTCTGAGGGCAACTCTGTCAGTAGGAAGCTCTCTGTGGTCTCGTTATGAAATAAGGGGCAAGTAGTTAAGTCTTCTTCACCCCAAATTTTGTTTGCATAAAATTTTAAATGAAAAAAAACTTAGTCTTGCTAATCTATTACATCTACTTGATTATTAAACCAGCCTGAAGTACACTGAAGGTAGAGGAAAGTTTATTCAATGACAAGAAAATGTCTGTTGTTATCATGCGAATATCATGAAGTGCACTTAAAGAAACCTAGATGGTGTAGCTTATGACACACCCAGTGTATACAGTATGTACTATTGCTCTGTAGAGAAGGAAAAATATATTTCCCCTACCCTTCAGGGTTCTTGGCTGACATATCCCTGTAATAAAGACAGTTTAATAGGAGGGAGAAAAAGTTTCATAACATATATCCCTTTTATATACATGGGAGAAACCCAGGATAATCGAGTAACTCCATGAGTTAAGGTGGTCTTAGCTAGTACCTTAACTACCACCTTTAGATGAAGACAGAAGAAAGGGTTGGGGAGAGGGGAGCCAGTTATGGGAGGTTACCAGGGAAAGCACAGTAAACAGGATAAGGTTGTTATGCAGATTTAAGTCATTGTCTTTTGCATCAATATGAGTTTTTAGAGATCAAGTCACACACACATACACCCAATTCCTAGTACAGCAAATGAGGCATCCCTACAAATAGAGGTTCTCCTTATAAATGTACAGGTCCCTTGCAAAGGGCACCTTATACTTGGTTTTCAGCATGTGTGCTCCTTCTTAAAATTAACCAGCCTAATACAAGCAATGTACCAAAGAGACACATTTGGGGATAAAAAAATTCTCTTCCCCTATAGCTTCTTTTATAAACTACTGTTTTAGCAACAATAGGACTTTAATACATTTATCCAATAGAAGTTTTTTAAGGAAATGAAATGTTAACTTCTTAATTTATTCTCTTAGCTTCCCTTACTAAGGGAATAAGGTTGAAATCCTACCTTAAGTAGAAGAAAAAAATTAAAGTCATTTTGAGGATTCTGTTCCATCAGCTGGTCTAGTGAAATCTTCACTGCATAAAAATAAAAGTGGTTCTGACTTTGAGGCCTTTGTGCATTAAGATAGGAGATGTAATTTATTACTAAAATTCAGGTCAACCATTCCACTTTAAATTTTTGTAGCTAAATTTCTATAGTCTTTTTTTTCATGTTAATTTAACCTTTCGTTCTTTTGGGGGGGTGGTTATTGAAGCTTGTATTACATTGTACAATTCGATAAGTTTTTTCTTTTCAATTATAGTTGGCACACAATAATACATTCATTTCAGTTGTACAGCATAGTGATTAGAGATCTATATAACTCACAAAGTGATCGCCCCACTAAATCTAGTATCTTTCTTCCCCTTACATGTTTATTACAACATTGCTGACTATTTTCCTATTTTATCTCCATGTCTATTTTGTACCTATCCATTTGTACTTCTTAATCCCTTTGCCCGTTTTTGCTGTCCCCCCCAACCCCTCTCCCATCTCGTAGCCCTCAAAATATACTCTGTATCTATGAATTTATTTCTATTTTGTTGTTGTTGTTTATTTTGTTCTTTAGATTCCATATGTACATGAAATCATACAATATTTGTCTTTATCTACCTGATTTATTTCATTCAGTGAAATACTCTCTAGGTCAATCAAGGCCATATCTTTTTCCACTCCCTTCCTTTTAGTCGTGTGTGTCTTTTAATCTGAAGTGAGTCTCTTGATGGCAGCCTATGTAGAGGGTCTTGTTTTCTTATCCTTTCAGTCACTCTATCTTTTAGTTGGAGCACTTCATTCTTTTCTATTTGAGGTACTTGTTGATAGGAATGTAGTTATTACCATTCTTTATTCATGTTTTTGATACATGTTTTTTCCTTCTTAAAAAAGTCCCTCCAACATTTCCTGTAATACTGGCTCGGTGTTGAACTCTTTTAGCTTATTTTTGTCTGGGAAGCTCTTGATCCGTCCTTCAACTCTAAATGATAGCTTTGCTGGATAAATTATTCTTGGTTGTAGATCTTGGGTTTTCATCACATTGACTATTTTGTGCCAAGCCCTTCTGTCCTGCATAGCTTCTTTTGAGAAATCAGCTGCCAGTCTTATGGGTGCTCCCTTGTAGGTAACTAACTGCTTTTCTCTTGCTGCTTCTTTCTTTGTATTTAACCTTTGGCATTTTAATTATGGTTAAATTCAAGTGGCCAATACACCGCAAAAGTCCATTTGTGGACACGACCCCTTTAGAGGCGTCTGCAGCTGCCAGCTGCTGCTACCATAGCCTCTGTCCCACTCAGCCGCTCGAGACGGGGCAGCCTGGCGTCTTCACCCCCTCCTACCTTCTATCATTGCAGGTTGATTAATTATTTCTCTCTGTAGTTATAGTGCTTCTGTTCATCTAGATCCCAGGTGACTTTGCTTGCTGTTTGCTTTATGTTTGCATCCCAATTTTGACATAGTTGCAAGAAGGATGAACAAAGCCTCTATCATCTACGCCATTTTTTCCACTGACTTAACCTTTCATTCTTTTAATGTCTATTTTCTCCAAATTTCTTTCAAGTTTCCTTGTAACATTAAAGGTGAGAATATTAATGAGTCTGTGTTGTACCTATGTGTATATGTTTATCTGAAAGAAAATTGTGTAAAAATGCACATATATGTATATGTACATATACTCCATTTGTAACTACAGAACCAGTTCAAAATGGTCTTATCTTGTTTAAAAAGATACTGAGTTGCTTTTTAGAGACAACATCCCAAAATTGCAAGTCATGCATCCAAAGCTTGTGCAGAGGAGGGAACTTTGAGCTCCAGCTGCAGGCAAAACCAAAGACTCACCCCTGCCCCTTCACTCCCACGCAACCAAAGGACAGGGACATTACTGGAATCTGAACACTGAAACCCTTTCAGAAATACAGGGTCAGTTTTCTCGGTAGATCCAGCGTTGACAGTCCTTTACCATAAATGGCCAAGGCCCAAGATCCTCCAATTAAAAATTGCCCCACCAGCATTTCCACATACATGTTATCCCTAGCGCCCTAAAAACCCTTAACCTAGTCCAGCGAGCAAGATGTATTAGAGGCACGATTATGTCTTTCATTTTTTAGATTGGTCCCTTCTCGGTCAATAAATCTTTCCTTACTCCAAACTGACACCTTTTTAAAGCACACAAACTTTGGCAAGACAGCCAAGAGGTGGCGTCTATGACAGTCCAACCCTGGCTGAGGTTCCCTTTTGTGAGTCTTAAGCAGCTGCCAAGATCATTTTGCCTTGGGGATTCAGGAGGGAATTTTTCTGGCAGATGGTGGCTGCCCTTGCCACATGGCTCATTTGGAATAAAGAAATATCTTTGGACTTTAGTCTCCTGTCGTTTTGCATCAGGGTAAGTTGCTTCGTTTCTAGAGTAAGTTGCACCCGTGTGAGCAGCCAGAAATCCTTCTTATCAGGGCTTTCTCTCCCTCAGGACAAAGACCTTCTGTGGTTTTTCTCCCTTGGGACAATGACCCCTGCATTTTGAATTTAGTTGGAGGCCTCCATTTGAAAGTAGGATCGGGATTGTTGGGCTCTAGCCACTTGGTTTTTGGTTTTGTTTTGTTTTTGGTAGACTATATTAAGTGTGTTTGTTGCGTCTATATTTCTGTGTCTCTCTGTGCTGACAGGCTTTCCTTAGAGGTGGGGTAAGTCACCCCGATGTGTACAACCAGGAACTCCCTTTCTTCCACTTGGGCTTTCCCTTTGGAACAAGCCAATTTGTTTTGCATGTGTTTAGGGTGCCCTGTTGGAGAGGGGATAGTTGTAGAACTTTTTACCTGATGTGTGAATCAGTTTCTTTGCGTTTGTTTCTGTATTTGCTTTCTGTTTTTTCTACTCAAAAAACAGCCCTTGGGTTTGTATTGGTCACTTGAATTTGAAATTTGTAACTTGTCTGGTTTATCAGAGGTTTGGTTAAGAGAGTACTCCATTTATTGTCATGTTTGTGTGTAATTTGTTTGTCAGTCTTTTTAAGTGTACTTTATTGGTTTAGAAGTAAGAAGTAAAATGGCATCTAAAACTTCTTTTTCTCCTCCCCCATCTTCATCATCTGCAGACACAGGGTACCCACTGTCTTGAACTCAGGCTCTGCCCCAACTCCATCATCCTCTAGGAAAATCCGCCGCTTTAAATTCAGTTAATCCATAGCTGTTCTTTTTACTTTCTGAGATTTTCAACTTTATTGTGCATGCTCGCTTTCCCATTGTCTGTCGTTTGTGTTTGCCGAGAAGTCTAACATAAGAGGCATCCTTGAAAAACTGAATCTCAGGTCTCCTGGAGTCAATGGAATGCATTCTTTGATTAATTATTAATTAGCTTTAAAAAGGCTTTCCAGGAATTCTTACAGCATGCAAAGCTTTGTTCACCTGAAAAAAATCTTAACTTAGTTCAAAGACCAGAAATAAAATTTGGATCCCATTTTTACCTCTAAGTTTTGGCCTGTACCTGGGACACAAAAGCTAATATTTTTAAATGGAAGCTATGAAATCTCTGTTTATGTTTATGTGTATGTTTATGCATGTCTATGTATATATGTTCAAGATAGAGCATATTTCTATTGCTGAATAGTATTGCTAATTTGTAATATAAAATTGGATTAACCAAACAAGCTATTTATATGAGAATTCCCAAAAATATACACATTAATCCAAATGCTTTTCAGAATCAATGATCTTGTAAAGCATTTGCTATTAAAGTTGTTTTTTAGTTTTCTTTGTTTAAATATGAATATCATTAGAATGATCAGTATTAAATAATACTTGATTCTACCTTGTTTATTTCTCTAATAATTAGGCATCTAATTATTAGATGATTCCTGTTATATCTGTTGCAAAATTAGACAGCAAGAAAAATAACTTGGTATGATAACATTTTCAAAAGTAATCTAAAATTAATTGTTAACAGTTATGTAGGTTTTCACCGCTTTTAAGATGAAGACCTTCCTTGGTTGGGGGCCCTGTGTGCTTGTTGGGGGGCTTGTGTGCTTATCTAATAACTCTGTCATATAGCTGGTGATTAAGACTAACTGGAACTTTAAGCAAACATAATCAGTCAGAAGGGTCTATGAGATGAGCTAGGGCTTATGGAACTTCTCGCAATCTATGTAATCACAAAAACCCTATACACAAAAACCCTAAAAGAAAAACTCTGTTTATGATAAAGTTCTATGGCTCTATTTTCCTTTTTCCTTCTATAAATACCCCTCCATCTTGGCACTAAGGCCAGAGTGTGCACGCAGCTTGCCATGTCTGTATGCACTGGGTTGAAAGCTTTCTTTTTCCTGAATAAATCCTTTTTGGTGACAAAATACCTAGTCAATATTATTTTTTAGTCGACATTTTGGGGACTTCTCTGAGATTTCAGGGAAGAACAATGATATGGTGTCAGGGCAGGTGAGCCACCAGGTGCAGGCGCCTCATGTGGAGCTGCTTGGACTAAAGGTTTGCTCTCCAATTAGGAAGATTAGGGTGAGCCTCATGGACTGAAGCTTCTGCCTTTTGCGTTTTGAAGTTCTCTGCACTTTATTTGGGAATTATTCGGGGGATTTATTTGTGTATGTGTGTGTGTTAGCAAGGGCTTGTCTGTTTGTTTCTCTGTTGTCTGTGAGTAATCGATTTGACACATTGGCCTGATTTCTTTGGAAATGGGTTGTCCTTAGAGAGAAAAATGGCTTTTGCCTAAATATCTCTTTGGGTCAGAGGTTATTTCTAA
>NW_006430724.1:0-2677 GCF_000325575.1 Pteropus alecto | reverse complement strand
CATCGAGGTGGCAATTTTGCCTTTACCTACTTCAGCACAGCAGGGTGAATTACCTGACCTCACTCAAGCTTGCATTTTACTCAAGGATAAAACTGTCAGCACTTATAGTGACTGTAAATATGCCTTTGGAGTAGTTCATGACATTGAAATGTTACAGAACCAACTTGGTTTCCTTACCTTCAACAGAGAAAAAATTATAAATGGTCGATATATCAGGAATTACTGGATGCTATACTTTTCCCTATGCTTTATCCGTTATTGAGATTCCAGGACATTCTAAACCTGACTCCTTGGAAGCTTAAGGAAATCACCTTGCTGATGTTTCTGCTAAGAGTGCAGCCCTTAAAGCCATCAGCAGCTGTCAAACCTCCGTCCTGCTTTAAAGACATATTTCTCCAGTTGATAACTTTGAAAAACTGGCCAGAGAAGCCAAAACAATTGGCTCTGAAAAAAGAAAAACAAGAATGGAAATCTAACAATTGCTGGTTTGATAGGGAATGAAAGCTCTGGTTTGGACTAAATAACAACCCCATTCTACCAGAAACTCTAAAGTTTCCACTCCTAACTACTGTACATGCATTAAACCATTGGTCCACTGACAAAATGACAGCATCCATGAATCGACATTGGGGCGGGGGGTGATATTAACCAGGCCACAAAGTGCCTACCTTTAGAGTCCTGCGTGTCCAAAGTACAACCCAAGGAAGCTTGTTCACACTGCCCCTGGATGGTTTAAATTGCCTAAGGGACCATCTGACGTTTGGCAGATAGATTTCATACAGCTTCTCCCATCGGATGGACACAAATATGTTTTAGTCATATGTATCTTTTCTCACTGGATGGAAGCTTTCCCTTGCAGACAAGCTAAAGCCTCTCCAGTGCTGATGACCTGCTAGAGAAAATTATTCCCACATGGGGAACTCCTCTCCAGCTGCACGGTGATGGAGGACTCACTTCACTGGTCAGCTGCTCTAACAAGTCTGTTGTTGGGCCCATTCTATGACATTTTCACTGTGCTCACTGTCCTCAGTCTCCAGGTTTAGTTGGATGTACTAATAGCATTATTCAGATTCAGTTGGCAAAATTAGTAGAAACTCCTCAAATACTTTGGCAAAAAACATTGCTGTTCGTCCTTTTAAATCTCAGTTCTACTCCTTTGGAGGCTCATAAGCTTTCATTTATTGAGATAATTATAGGATTATAGGATGCCCCATGCATTTGACTCCTGCTTCTTTTGATCCACAGTTGGTTAAAACAAAAACAAAAACAAAAACAAAGACGTCCTTCAATATTGTAAAGGCTAATTTCTTCTATGGAAAATAATCATGCTTTGATAGGACAATCTTTTCACAGTGCACTCCAATGAGGTGAAAAACTCAAATTCCATACTCGATAACCTGGAGATTTTGTTTACTAGAAAAGCCACATCAAAAAAGATTCACTCGAATGCATGTGAAGAGCCCTTATCAAGTGCTGTTGACTGACCCCCGTGCTGCTAAACTCTGGGGAGTAGACTCTTGGGTGCATGTGTCACAACTAAAGAAGTCTCCAAACCCGGACTGGACTTGCACACTGTCTGATGACCTGAAACAAAAACTGTCCAAAAATTAAAGTGGCTGAGCTCTGAAGGAAACAAATGGTCAAAACGACTGAGTCAGGCTTGTACAACTCTTTTCTTACTATCAATTCTTACTTCATATCTCTCTTTTCCTTGGAAGAAACATCTTTGTTTATATGGTCAAAACGACTGAGTCAGGCTTGTACAACTCTTTTCTTACTATCAATTCTTACTTCATATCTCTCTTTTCCTTGGAAGAAACATGCCTTTGTTTATGTCTTCTTAGCTAAGGGAAAAGGGGGAATCTTTTCTGGATATTGAATCTGTCATCAAGAACTTTGATCTATCTAAGAGAATAATGATCTTTGTTTCATTATCTATAGGTTTGAGCCCCTGGTTTAAATTCATCATCCAGACTAGGTTGTTATGTTGTTCTATATTTGTTTTGAATTTTTCTTGTTATTAAGTTTTGCACCTGTTGCCTGTTGACCCTGGACATGAGCTGTGCTCAGTCCATGCACCTTCTCTGTGACATGAGAGATGGCATTCAGAAGAGGTCCTTCCTGACACTGAGGGACAAAAAGGCTTCTGAGTTGAAAAACTTGATTGTTGATCATCACTGCTTTCAGAGAAAGAGCTGTATCAAAATGGGGGAGTGATAAAGATGAACTGGAACTGTAAGCAAACATAATTAGTCAGGAAGGTCTATAGGAGGAGCTAAGGCTTATAAAATTTCTTGCATTCAGCGTATTCGTGAGGACATTGCACGTGAGAACGCTTCAGGAAGATATCTATTTTTATAATAAAGCTCCATAGTTCTAACTTCCCCTTTCATTAACTTCCTTTTTCCTTCTGTAACTATCCCTCCACCTCAGCACATAGGCCAGAGGATGCACATGGCTCGCCCTATCTGCATGCTCTGGGCTGCAAAACTTTCTCTTTCCCAAATAAATTCTTTTGGTGATGAAACACCTAGTTGATATTATTTCTCAGTTGAAAGTTACACAGACTGTTTTTCTCTTTGTTCTTTTTCCTAATTTCATAAAGATTTTTCCAACCTTGATTAGAGTATTTGGAAATATTATATGGTGCCAGGTGGGCACTAGACTTATAAGGGAC
>NW_006430723.1:6266381-6298297 GCF_000325575.1 Pteropus alecto | reverse complement strand
TCCCTTTATCATTATGAAATGTCCCTCAGTATCATCCTTTACCTTTTTAATTTTGAAGTCTATTTTGTCCCATATTAGTCCCGCTACTCCCACTTTTCTCTGAATGCCATTTGCTTGAAATATTATTTTCCAACCTTTCACTTTGAGTCTATATTTGTCTTTGGAGCTGAGATGTGTCTCCTGGAGACAGCATATGGTTGGGTTTTGTTTTTTGATCCAATCTGCAACTCTGTGCCTTTTTGTTGGTGAGTTCAGTCCATTTACATTTGGGGTGAATATTGAAATATGAAGTCTTCTTATAGCCATTTTATCTTTTGCTTTCTGGTAGCTCAGTGTTTCCATTGCTTCCTTGTCCTTGTGTTTCTGTCTTCTTTATTTTGGTTGGCTTTTGTGGGTTTTGCCTCTGATTCTTTTTGTTTTATGTTATATACTTCAGTTCTGACTCTATGGTGCATAGTTACCATTACAAATATGAAAAAGATACTTATATATATAGTCATCCATTTTCTTCTGTGTGCGCCTTATCTCTGTTCCCCTTTGAGAATTTGGATCTTTGAATCCTCCCCTATTAGTCATTGTTATCTCAATTTATTTCTATGTATGCTGAACATTCATTACTATCTTGCTATAGCCATTCTCTTCTTATTATTTAAGCTTATAATGCCTTGTTCTTCATAAGGGTTGCACTCCTCTGCTTCTATTTGCCTGATAGTCACTTTACTCTTAATTATGTATTTTTGTTGTTGTTATTTTGTTTTAGGTGAGCTGACCCCTTTCAGAATTTCCTGTAGTGCAAGCCTCATAGTGGAGAATTCCCTCAATTTTTGTATGTCTGGTAAGGTCTTAATTTCTTCTTCATGTCTAAAGGAGAGCTTAGCTGGAAACATTATTCTAAGTTGGTAGTTTCTTTCACTTAATAGTATAAATATTTGATTCCATTCCTTTCTGGCTTGTAAAATATGCGCTGAGAAGTCCGATGATAATCTAATAGATTTTCCTTTATACATTACCATTTTCTTCTCTCTGGCTGCCCTGCGAATTCTATCTTTGTCACTGATTTTTGATAACTTTAATACAATGTGTCTTGCTGAAGTCCTTTTTAGGTTGAGATAATTGGGTGTTCTGTTGAGCTCTTGAATTCCAAGTTCCAGTTCATTTCTTAGATTTGGGAAATTCTCATCCACTATTTGTCTGAAAATGCTTTCTACTCCCTGCTCCTTTTCCTTGCCTTCAGTTATGCCTATTATTCTTAAGTTTCCTCTCCTGATGATATCAGCTAGTTCTTATATTTCTTTTTCATTTTTTTTCATTCTTTGGTTTTTCTCTTCTTCCTTCTGATTTATTTCTAGATTTCTGTCTTATATATCATTGATCCTTTCCTTCATTTGGTCGACTCTATTTCCCAAACTTGCTATTTCATTTTTCAACTCTTGCAGCATGTCTTTTATCGCCAGTTCTATTTGGTTCTTTTCGAGGGTTTCAATCTCCTTGCTCTGCTCATCTGTTTCTGTAATTTCTGAAATTGTTGATATTACTCATTTCAGAATTCACTGAGTTTTTTCATAAGTACCACCCTGAATTCTCTGTCACTTAAGTCACATATTTCTATGTCTGTAAGCTCATTTTCTGGAGATTTTTCTTTCTTTCTGAGAGGTCATGTCACCTTGGTTGTTCATGGTGATTAATGGACTATTTATCCCCCTGGGCCTTAATGGAAGTGTATTCTGTTGTTTTTCCAGAAAGAAGATTTTTATATAAAAATCTCTCTCTCTTTAGCCTGCTGCAAAGAAGGCGCTTTTCTTTTGGTTTCCAGTAGGTGGCGTCTAAGCCTCTTGGATTCCTAACAGTTTCGGGGCAGCGTTTGCTCAGATTCCCCTGGGGCTCTGCGATGTTTGGTCTTGAGGACATGGGGGGAAGGGCCCTTGGGTTTGGGGTTTAGGGGCTGCAGCTCAGGCCCTGTTTTGGAACCAGGGCCGGTGAAAAACAACTGTTGTTGCTCTGCTGTCCAGTCCCGCTTTTCTGCTTTCTGCCCTGATGACTGGGCCCTGTTGCCAGCCGGTAAGTCCTGGAATTTCCAAGCAGGGCTGATCAGGGAAGTTGCCACACCTTCACCCCTCCCCATCCTCCTGCAAGGAGCTCCAGTGGCTGCAAGAGGCAGCTTCTTTATTTGTCCCAGTCTATCGCCCTATACCCAGGGTTCTGACCTGTGGTAGCTCTTATGCGTAGATCCCATGCTCAGACGTGCTGGTGTGCAGTTTGGGTGTTTTTTGTTGAGTTTTAGATGTTCAGCTTATTGTTGTTTCAAGGGGAGAGATATGAGGACGTCTCTCACTCTGCCATGTTTTCCCAGAATCCCTCATTGTCGCTTTGTAGTATAATTTAAAGTCAGGCCGTGTGATACCTCTGGCCTTGTTCTTTTTTCTCAGGAGTTTTTTGACTATTTGGGGTCTTTTGTGATAGTTTTTTGTTCTATTTTTTCAAAAAATGCCATTAGGATTTTGATGTGGATTGCATTAAATCTGTATATTGCTTTGGGTAGTATAACCATTTTAGCTATTCTGATTCTTCCAATCCATGAACACAGAATATCTTTTCATTTTTTGTGTCCTCTTCAATTTCTTTTAAAAATGTCTTCAAATCCTTTGCTAAGTTTATTTCTAGGTATTTTGTTGTCGCAATTGCAAGATAAATTTTTTTATTTCTTTTTCTGAAATTTCATCATTAATGTATATGAATGCAATGAAACTTTGTAATAAATTTTTTTATTTCTTTTTCTGAAATTTCATCATTAATGTATATGAATGCAATGAAATTTTGTACACTGATTTTGTATCTTGCAACTGTAATACATTTCTTTATTGTTTCTAATAGTTTTTTGGTGGAATCTTTAGGGTTTTCTATATAAAGAATTATGTCGTCTGCAAAAAGGGACAATTTAATTTCTCATTCTCAATTTGGATCCTTTTTATTTCTTTTTCTTGTCAGATGCCCTAGCTAAGACTTCCAATACTGTATTGAATAAGAGTGGCAAAAGTGGGCATCCTTGTCTTGTTCCTGATCTTACAGGAAAAGCCTTTAGTTTTTCACCATTAAGTACGATATTAGTTGAGGGTTTGTCATATATGGCCTTTACTATATTGATATACTTTCCTTCTGTACTTATTTTTATTAAATATTTTAATAATAAATGGATGCTATAACTTGTCAAAGGCTTTTTCTGCATCTGCATGTATTGATATGATCATATGATTGTTATCCTTTATTTTGTTTATGTGGTATATAATATTAATTGATTTATGTATGTTAAACCATCACTGTGCCCCTGGGATGAAGCCCACTTGATCTTGATGGATAGTATTTTTAATGTATTATTGTATTCAGTTTACTAGTATTTTGTTTAGGCTGTTCTCATTTGTATTCATCAGAGATATTGGTCTGTAGTTTTCTTTTTTGTGTTATCTTTACCAGGTTTTGGTATCAAGGTTCTATTGGCCTCATAAAATGATTTAGAAAGTATTGCCTCTTCTTCAATTTTTTGGAAGCCTTTGAGAAAAACTGCTATTAAATCATCTTTGAAAGTTTCATAGAATTCACTAGTAAAGCCATCTTGTCCTGGGCTTTTACATTTGCAAGGTTTTTGATGATTGTTTCAATTTTCTTACTGTTGATCAGTCTATTTAGATTTTCTAGTTCTTTGTGATTTACTCTAAGAAGGTTATATATTTCTAAGAACATGTCCATTTCTTCTAGGTTATTGATTTTGGTGGTATATAGTCTTTTATAGTATTTTTGTATGATAATTTCTGTTTTTGTGGTATCTGTCATAACTTTTCTTTGATTTCTGATTTTTTTTTCTTTTTTTCTCTCTCAAGTACATTGAAGCTTTAGGAAATGAGGAAACTTGTCTGCCTCGATTAGTGCTACCTTCTTATTTCCATTATATAGAATACTACCTACACAAAGTACGTGCTGTGTCAATATCCGTTCAATGTGCACATTAATCTATAAATGAATACATAAAATCCACAGATGAAATACAATCATATTTTTTCATTTAATTCTTATAAAGGAAAAATCCATTATTAAGCATATTTAAAATTTAATTCTTAATATGAACATAGAATTAAATAAACATTATAATTAAGCAAAAATAATTTTAAATGTTTTAAAATGGCCTACATTAATAACGGTATTCTATTCACTCTAGGCATGCATTACTTATCTTAAATGCAAAATGGTTAAAATGCCAAGACACATGTGTGTATGTGTGTATGCAACGTATATATAAAGAGAGATGAGAGAAAGAATATTTGTTTAGTGAGATATAATAAAAATAATATATCTTTGAACTTTTGGAGTGATTTAAAAAACTTATGGGGGAAATATTGAGTATATATGACTTAAAACTTTAAGCTAACGTTATAACCAAACTCTTAAATTGTGCCTTCACTTTCATGTGTGCATAACTGTATATATATATTTTTTTAATGCATATTTTTGGTCACCCTTAGAGAAAAATGGTTGGTCTATGATGACAATTGATCGATTAAAATACAATCATTTACACATTTTCAATGTGCTCAGCTCTGAAGGATATACATTAACTCATTCAACACACAATTATTCTTGAATGGCCACTGTGTACTAAATTGTGGAAAATTCTAAAAAAATAAAAAATGTGTTCCTTATTTATAGTGAGCTTATAGTACAGTACCGAAGAAAAGTATAACCTTTATATGCAAAGTAGCAAACTGTATAAGACCAGATGGAATTAAGATTTTAATTATGGGTAATGACAGTACAAGTACAAAAAGATAAATACAGAGTTCATAGGAAAATACATTATTAAAACAGCAAAAGTATGATTGATACAAACAGAAAGAAAATAAATTTAATCTGTCCAGATAAACCATGAAGGGAACTCCAAATCAGAGAACAGGCATGCATATGTGTGTGTGTCTGCATGTGTGTGCATGTACTTTACAACTATGCACACATTAGACATAATATGCCTAATGCACGTAATAGCAAGAAGAATAGGAAATCTACATAGCTGTCCACTCTTTCTCATTTTCTCTATTTAACTGCCTTTTCCATTTTGATTTATACAACGTAGACCTCACCTCACATGTACAAGTTGCCTCCTAAGAATAAGGGGATACAAGGTTTAATTGTGTGGAGGTGGATTTTCAGTAACATAAGAAAAGCAACTTATTTCTTTCTCTAATCTCATAGTTACAACATCTCACACCAACCTTGGAAGTACTATTTTTCATAGGTAAAGGATTACTATTAGTTTCTTTTTTCACCTCTCATATTGATTGCCATTCAATTCACAGAAGGGAAGAAATCATTTCTTATTCAGGAAATGGAAGGTACTTTTGTTCATTTTACATAATAGCCAATTTAAGTTAGAAACCTTATCCATTTCCTACTCTGGATACCTGTTTCACAAGCTTGGCACATTCCAAGATGCCTATTTTATGAAGCCAGCAAAGATATTTAGAGAAATTGTCCATCACATACTTTATATCCTAAGATTGCCAAGCTCATCAGAAAGACAATACAAGATTGATTTCAATTGTTAGGCAAATTATAGTAGTGTAAGCAATCTAGATACTTGAGAATCACTTATCCTTGAATTCAAATTACTGAAATATTGATGCAAGAAAATGAGATATTTAAAATATGTATACATTGTTAGATATATAAAAGAAACTAGAAAGGTTAACAAATAACAGTGAGAACAAAACAAATAGATTTAAATAAGTATTTTTACTCTATAATCTATAGACCTATATATGTTTTCTAGTAATGATACAGTTACTCAAGAGTTTACTGGGACTTTTATAAAACTGTATTTAGAGTAGTTTAGAAAATAAAACCAGAGCTCACATTTTTTTTTTTTTAATCAAACATTTTTCTTGACTCCTAAATCTTAGAAACAAGATTAGTCCATAAATAACTACTGGGTATAGAAATTATTTTTAACAGGGGGAGTCAATTAAATCATGTCCCAAGAACTCTATTTTGTTTACACAAACACACACACACAACCAATCAAGAGAGGGAAAAAATGATGACACAGAATCTAAAGACAACCTCTAAATGGAAACCCTGGGAGAGATTTCATGATAGACTGTAAATTGTACATGATTTTATGGAAAAAAATAATCTTTGGATGTATAAATTCTGCTTTATCAGTAGAAAGTTAAGTCTTATTAATATTTACACATATTTTACTTATTGGAATTCCTACAATGCAGGCCATTCTACGGGATACATTACTTTTCTGGAGTATTTTTTTTCTAAAATTTCAATGAAGTCATTAAGAAATAGCTAAATTTATTTTTGACAAGATAACTGTGAGGGAAAAACAGATTTTACATTACTAATTAGGAGCAAACTACTTTAGAAAATCAGTGTAAATTATAAAAAATTTAAAGACATTAGAAAGTACCAATCAACCTTTTATTTTTAAAAGACCTATAAATGAACTGGAAATAGAAAAAACCTAAATAATAACTATTTTCCATTTACTTGCTGTGTTGTCTCTTTTATTGACTTCTTAAAAACATGAAACTACATATGACAGAAACTATTGACTCTCTACCCAAAATAAATGTCACTCTTTTTCACTGGTAAAAAGAACTTGGTTTTCTTTCAGTAATCATTAGCTTTATGCTCAGGTAAGATAGACTCCATTTTATGAAAAATCGTTAACTAGTTCTGGCTGGTGAATGACAGCAGTCTGTGTATAGCCACTGGACGTAGGAAAAAGGTAGCTGGGAGCTCCTGGGCCTGATTTACTCCATGATAAAAGAGACATCATGAGGAGAAACCCTGCTTTTTTTCTTATTACTTTTGGGGATTGCTATATAAAGATATCCATTTGGAGCTTTGACAGCTATGATGTGGCTATGAGAGCAGAACAACAACAAAAACAACATAGAGGTACTCCTTACACACCTTTACATTGCTGTTCTGTTGAATTAACCATATCTGAAAACCTTTACTTTCAGAAATCTCAGTATGTGAGATTATTAATTCTTATTTTTTAAACCACTTTGGCAGATATTCTGTTACCTGCAGCTAAAAACATATCTGGTGAACTCTAAATGAAATTATTAGCTCTAATCAAATATCTACTAGATTAACTGTACTATTAAATGCACAGAGAGCAAAAGGCAACAGTAGAATGGCCCTAGCCCACAGGAAGCTTACAATTCACATATTTGTTGATGCATTCACTGACATTATCTCTTACTAAATAAAGTTTTAATTACATAATTACAATGGGTAAACACTTGGCTAGATGTCATGAAAAACATTCTGATGTCATTGAGTATCACAAGAACTAAAAACTTTTCAGTTTTCGAAGGGAATGTAGTTAATTATTTACTTGTTCCTCGACCAAACTCTAAAACTCTATTGCAATAGAGTAGAAAAACGCATTTGATCTGATCAGTTAAAAATTGACAAAGAAGTCATAACAAGAGTCATGTTGCAGGAGAGTTCTCTGTCACAAAGAAAATCTTTTAAAAATTAAGAAAAATTAACACAGTATAATACTTAGACTAGGAATAGACAAGTAGACCAAAAGAAATGCATGCAATAGTAACAAGTAGAATAAAAATAAAGACAGGTCTACTGAGAATATAACCCAAAGGAAAGAAGCAGCTGATACTCCTAATTTCCACTCCCTTTTGAGCTCCTATTTAGTTTGGCCAGACATGCAATAACAAATATAGATGAGGATGCAGAGAAAAGGGAACCCTTGTACACTCTTAATGATGTAAATTGGTTTAGTCATTATGGAAAACAGTATGGAGAGTCCTCAAAAATTAGAAATAGGATTATTTATATGATCCAGCAATCCCACTTCTGGAGGAGAGAAACAAATATCTGTCTATATCCGAAGGAAACAAAATCACTATCTCAAAGAGATATCTGCCCACACATATACCCATGTTCATTGGTATATTATATACAATAGCCAAGACATGGAAACACTCTAAGTCTCCATATATATATAAAATTCAGCCAAAAAAGAAAAGGAAATCCTACCATTTGCAAGATGGATAAACAAGAGACCTTAAGGGCATTATGCTAAGTGAAATAAGTCAGACAGTACAAAACAAATACTGTATGATCTCACTTATATGTGGAAATCTTAAAAAAAAAAAACAAAAAAAAACTAATTCATAGAAGCAGAGAAGAGAGATTGATAGTTGCCAGAGTTTGAGGTAAATAGGTCAAAATGTATAAATTTCCAGTTATAAAATAAATAAGTCCTGGGAATGTAACATAGAGCACGGTGACTATAGTTAACAATACTATATGTATATTTGAAAGTTGCTAAGAGAGTAGATCTTAAAAGTTTTTGTCACAAGAAAAAAAATTATGACTACGTTAGTTATTGTGTTAACTAAAGTTATTGTGTTAATAATTTCACAATATATACATATATAAAGTCATTATGTTATATACATTAGACTAATACAGAGTTAAATGTTAATTAAGTCTCAATAAAACTTGGAGGGGGGAGAGTAAGAAACAAGACAAAAAATAGAATGTGGAACTATAAAATTACTAATATACTGCTGAAAATGTACATATTTTTAAAACCAATATGAAAAACATTTTGTCAATATTCAGTAAACTTGAAAAAAAACTAGAGCCTGTAACTCAGAAATTTTTATCCTGCCTATATACCCTAGGGAATCTCATACACATTTGCAAAACTAAACACATAAAATAATCTTTGACATTATTTTACAAAAATTAAAAAATCTTGCAAACCAATATCACATATTGTTTGTAAATTTTCTATCATCTATCTATCATCTATCTATCTATCTATCTATCTATCTATCTATCTATCTATCATTTATCTATTTATCTATCAATCTATCTATTTTTTTAAATCAAGGTACACATGATATTTGATAGCCACAATGCAGTCATCATTTATTGTTCAAAAATTATGGACCATTTCATGTTTTATTATTTAATAATTAATACTGGAATGTAAATTACTTACATTAAGTAAAATCCTGACTCACTACAATAATGTTAAAGTTAATAACTCACTTTTCTTAAAAGTTATTAGTTGCAAAGAAATGCCTGAGACACAGTAAGTACTACATAGATTATGATACACTAGTATATTCAAACAATGAGGCTGAGAACCAGCCTCTAGATCAGCGGTCCTGCCCTTTTTGGCACCACAGACCAGTGCTCCTATTAGAGTCTAATGCCTGATGATCTGAGGCGGAGCTGAGGTGGTGATGCTAGTGCTGGGGAGCAGCTGCATATCCTTCTGTGTGACCCAGTTCCTAACAGGCCATGGACCAGTACCCCTGCAGAAGACAGAAATTAGTCAAAATCACCTTGAAAGACTTGGGGGGCAGGCGGGGTAAAGATGAACAAAATGAAATGTGCATTGTTAGGTTTTATAATCCAGAATAAAAAGCCAATGCTGTAGATTTTCTTATTTCATTTCTATCTGAATTTTTCCCAAAGAAGTATTGAAGCTGCAAAATGATGAATTAGATGGAAAAGTAAAATGACCATTGGACTAAAATAGCAGCACAAACACAAATAACAGAGGCAGTTTTCCAAGACGATAGTTATGATTGATCAAGATATTTATGTGATAACTGTTTGAATTATTTCAAGTTCCCCAACAGACAAATTTGATGCTAAAGTGAAAGAACTGGTAAGTTCTTTCTGGATGGCCATTGGTGATCATTGAGTCATTATTGCAAATAGCCGAATAATGTCTATAAGCTTGGAAATACGTTAATTTTTACAATGGAGACTCAAAATGGAATAAACAAACTGTAGACTAGCTCACTTGATGTTGATCCTGGGCAAGATTCTATAATCAAGATTCATTAATACAAGTGTGGGTTCACTCAAACAGGTAATATCGCATTAAGTTCATTTGTTTCCTTGGGAAATACAATAGATGAGTTGATATTTAAAAAATTAGGTAGATATCAGTAAGGAATTTGATATTTCTTATCACAACTTGAAGCTACAAGGTCAAGTAAAGATGAGATGCAACACCAGATTATTGAATCAGAAATCAACTGAAAATTTTTGCCTAAATGTGAGTGGGTTCTTGGTCATTTGGCTTGGTGATTTCTAGTGGTTACTTCAGGACCTTACATAAAGATCGTTCTGGCTAATCTACTTTTATTGAACATTGTTAAAAAAAAAGATGTAATTTTTATCAAAATTAGAGACGACATCCAGCAAACTTGGTATCTAAATTGATATATGATTTGAGTAGTGTATTTGGAATGGAAAAGGACCTCAAAATCATGTAAAATGATCATGTCATCCAACTAAATAATGAGATTTCTCAATGAAAGTGATGAAAATAGAGGCAGGGCAGAGTACAACTCAGACAGAAATTATTATTTTTCTAACAAAAGTTATATATGGATAGAAAATATACTCCTGGTAAGAGAATAAAAGAATAAAATGTTTGAGTTTTTCAAAAGAGAAATCTCCTTTTTGAGATATAAATGTTATGCTTGTGATCTACAACTTTTATAATAATGAAGTGAGAACAACACACAGCTGAGTACTATTCAAATTTCAGAAAGGATGAAGTAAAGCATGAAATTTCAAAAAGAGAGGAACAATCAGTGTACAGATATAAAGAATACATTGCAAATATGTTTGGAAACCAAAAAATATTTCTCTTGTTTCAGTCATCATAATGAAATCAAGGTCCATCAAATGTCTAAAAAGTACAAATTTAAGGAAGATCAGATAAATTGCATAAACATTTTCTGTTAATTAAAAGCAAATTTGAAGAAAATGACACATAATTTCAAAATAATTGAAAATAATTATTATTATTTTCAAATGTGTGTATTTTTAAATACGTGAAGGGGTAATACTAGAGAAGATCTTACATAGAAAAAGGAATTGATTTCTTCTACAGATCAGTAACAAGAAAGAATAGACATCTAATTGTGATGAGTAGCTACTTTATTTCAGTTACTTTAAGTGTTTTATATATTTTTGTTATTGATTTCTCAAAACTACTTCATTTTTCTGATAAGAAACAAAGAAAATTTTATAAGATTATATTACTTTCTCAAGTGCAATATGACTTGTGAACAGCAGAGTGACCTTTGAATTCAGATCTATGCTAGGTATTTCTGTGGACTGCTGTGAACTAGAGCACAATTCAGATCACTCTTCAAAAAGCAAAAGATCCAACATCCTCCCCCCTCCCCCGATATATATACATGGGATCAAGGATGTAGAATTGATCAAAGAGCTTTGTCTTTTTTACCCCTTAGCTTGGCATCTAAACTCTATAAGAACCATGTTCAGCTATATGATTTAAATTGAACAGAAGAAAAAGAGAACCATATTGTTTTTCTAAAAGAGAAGAATTAAGATCAATAATTTACATAATATTTTCACTTTTATCATTTTACTCTCCCTGAAATCCTGTGAAGCAGGTTGTAGTTTTCTATACAAAGGAATCATAACTATATAATTCCCCAAGGATTCAACTAATTAGATATAAAATTTGGACTAGAACTTAATGCTTATAAATAAATACTTGCCTTTCCACTTATATAAATGGTAATTTCAAAGATTTATTTAGAATCTATTCTTATAGTGTGTTATTGGATTAAATTTTACTATATATTAAAGAAACAGAAAAACAAAAAGAAGCACAATTTTTGACACAATAATACTTAGGCTCGTTCTCAACATAATTGCCAATTGATATATTTCGAACTTGTTTCCCAGCTTATTTGAAATATAAAGTTATTCTGAGTGGTTTTGTAAATTGCTTTTGTGATCTTGACACCCCAATTTCCCCTGAATGCTGTGGTTTCTATGAGCACACAATGGTTTCCAAATATTTACTTCTTTCAGGTTTATAGCATGTTATTAAAGCCAATTTTACTGGGTTGCTGGGTTCAATATGGGGTCAATTTTTGAATGTTATGATTTCGCCATCACAAATACTAATTGAAAAACAAAGAACAGATATTGAAAAGGTAACAGTAACAGACTGAGTGAAAGATTGCTTTGGAATCAATATGATAACTTCCTTCAGATTTCACCATTAAGTTTTACATGAATGTCATGTTAAAGGAAAAAGATTTCTGAAAAAATAAAGGATATTAAATGTCAATGCAGTGTTAACATTAACTGAACATAAACAGTTAATTTTGCTTAACCTAAAATCAAAGGTAGTTATCTAAGATATGAAAATATAATTATTAATAAAAATGAAGTACATTTCTGCCAATGTGGTATTTAACTAGTTGACCCAGAATTTAATGTATGGGAATATTTATTTTGGATTGATTTATAAGAAATGTATAGAAACATATATAGAAAGGAATGCAATGTTAAAATCATAATACTCAAAAAAATTACCCATTATTTTAATCTACTGATTTATTCTGGAAACTAAATATACAACCCTCTCTGTTTTCAAATATGCTTTTGAATACTTCTTCTTCTCCATCACCTCCACAGCCATTTCTTGTACTCCTCTCTTGCCTCTAAGAAGGTAAAAGAGACCACATTATCTACTCTCAAAATATATTACTTCTGTTTATCAGATAAAGAAAGTGAATTATAGAAGAATTAAATAATTGACCTGTTGTCATGTTTTGAGTAAATGCAGGTACCACCAATTGAAATGTGGCAATGTGATTGTGAAGGCTCTCCTATTCTTGGTTTTTCAAGATAATATACAAAAAAAAAAAAAAAAGTGACAGACACACAATTTCAGGACCACGACAAAAATAAAAGTTTCATGTGCATAGAATGCTCTAACACTGAAAATTAAGTAGACACAGAGAACGAACAAGATGACCCTCAGAATTTTGTATATGATAAATAACCTATTAGAAAGGAAAGAGAAGTTTTGAAAATGGAATGAGATCAACTTTTAATACAGTGTGTGTGTGTGTGTGTGTGTGTGTGTGTGCTTTTAAAATGAGTTAGAAAGCATAAGAAAAGTGGGGAAAAGCATGGTAAGCATGGTGTGGGTGATGAAGACACCCATCTGGCAAAGCATGCCAGCTATGCAAGGAAAGAAAAGAAGCAAAACTTATTTAAGAAGTGATATAGAGTTTAAAAACTTCTTACTAAATTTGCATGAAAGTGTAAAATAATCACAGAGAGAAAGCGGATCAATAGACAAAATACTGACAGGCTTTACTGTTGTAGGGAGGAAAAGCACATAATAGAACATTTGAAATGCCACTGAAGTCACGACTGTTTTTTTGTTTTATACTGTCAATTCATACCCATGGTATATTATTGCCTGATGAGTGTGGTAAGTTGATAATTTGAGATAAAGGACAAAATAATGTATCTATGCATATATATGTAATAAACACTGTATAAAGTTAATATTAGTTTAGCCTCTGTTGTTCCATATGAAAACACTCTGGGAACATGTCAAGGAGACATTTATAATTGAGTGAGGAATTGAACTTATCATCACTTGTGTTTTTTTAAATACAAAAGAGTAGTTGATTACACTGAAAAAGTGTGCCCCCAAAGATATGAACAGGACTTTTGAAACTAAGGTTAATTCTATTCCCCCAAGGGAGAGAAAGGTATTACTAAAATTCCTGCCAGGTTATCACACGAGGTTTATAGAAACACCAAATATTGAGAGATAAATCATGTTTTAATATTGTACCCATTTGAATCCAGCTTATGAATAGGCAGTAAGGAAGTAGAACAGCAGTTAGAACACAGCACCAGTATTCATGTCAAGACATAAGATCTACCTCTGAAAATAATTGAAAAAATAAAAGTTAGGAGTAAATTTAACAAATATAAGGAAAAAACAACAAAAACAGAGTTTAGTGATTGATTTAATGTGAAAAAATTTAAATTGAGGGACTAGATTAGGGTATGGTGACATTACTCTCTAATAGAGAATGCAGGAGTAGCCTTTAGTCAAGATAGAAAGATGGTGAAAATCTTGAAAATAGTGACTCTGAGAGGTCTATGGATCATCACAACGGAAATATTCATTTTTAAGAGAAGAATTTTGAGATTCAAATATCAGTCATTTAAGTTTTTAAAATCTTTCTATGACTTCCCATTAATTATTTTCCAAAGTCAATATACTTGTCATGAATCATGCTTTACAGCACCTAAGAGTTTTGGATTTTATAAATTAGGATAAATATGGAAAACCTGAGTAAATGATCTGAATAATTTCAAGAAATAAAATGTGATGGCTCAAATATTATAGTTTATTCATAAGTCTAGAAAAGTTACTAACCACTAGATGCTCAGGAGAGGACACAGAAGATCTCTGTACCAAAAAAATGTATATTTTTTTCAAAGAGCTAAAATACACCCATATGAGAATAAAATTACATACAAACAGTAGAATAAAACTTTGGTTGGCAACTGTAAACAGAAATAACAGAAATTGTTATGTTTTATCTAAGGAGAAATAGATTGACCAGATAACTCTTGAATTTAAAATTAAGAGCTTTATATCATCTCTAGCATTATCATAGTGCAATGGAAAATTTAATAAACTAGATTCAGTAAATAAAAAATTTGAGGCAATAAATTAAGAAAATATTACAAGTCCTGGGTCTTGTAGATTAACTCAGTGATACCAACATATTAGATTTTTTAACCACGCCCCTTTTCTATTAATTTGTCTTCTGATGAGCCTGTTGTTCAGAGGTGACTATAAATATCTTTGAAATGCTTTTTTCTCCTAAGGGTAATATTTTAAGGAATGATCTAATTTTAGAAAACTTTTCAGATGTATCTCTATTCTATAGGCGATTACATAGAGTGATGTACAGTTTATCTATCAAATTTAGTCAGACAGGTCTACCAAAGGTTGAAATTGTTGTCCAACATTTTACTAGTCATTTGATTAGAAGAAGAAAAAAAAATGAACATTTTTGATATGGTGGGAGATTATGATTTTTGAAATGAAAATAATGGCACATACTTCGTAAGTTTGTGGTAAAAATAAAATGACAGAATAACATGAACAGCCAAACAAAGGGGTTCTCAAATATTAGCAATGTGTCCCATATTTCTTTACTAGAGGTAATACTTGTAACTGTTGAAGAAAAAAGTTTGCTTTCTTTTTTTTCTGGTCAAGATGGCAGAGTAGGTAAACACTGTGCTTGCATCTTCTCATGACCACTAAATTACAACTAAACTACAGAAAGACTGTCACAGGAAATCACCTGAAGTCTAGCTGAACAAAAGTCCTACAACTAAGGACATACAAAAGAAACCACCTTAAGACTGGTAAGAGGGGTAGAAACATGAAATGGGCTGGTCCCACACCAGTGCGTGGCAGTTAAAAATCAAGAGGGATATCTTGGCTATGGAGGCCCTGCTGGAGGGTCAAGGGGTCCTATCCCCACATCAGGCTCCCCAGCCCAAGGTACCAGTGCCAGGAAGAGAAGGCTCCACAAAATATGAATATGAAAATCAGCGGAGATTGTGGCTAAGTGAGACAGTGGGCAGCTGAAGACCCAAGTGTTCCTCTTAAAGGGCCAGTGCATGAGCTTACCCACTGATAGATTCACTTGCTCTGAGCTCCAGCTCTGGGACAGCAGCTCCAAAATTGTCAGGGGCACATAAGAGGAAACTGAATTGTCTGGCTTCAGGACAAGGGCTGGAGGGGCAGCTTTCACCCAAACAGAAGCAATGGTGGAGGCCACACATACTTTATTGAGTCCTCTCCATCCTGGCATGCAGATGCAGGTGGCTGCCATATCTGAGTTTCCATCAACTTGGCTAACACAATTCACCCTGCTCTGGAGATTCCCTGAGGCCTTATTCCACCCAATTTATATCCACTATAAATATATTTTCAATACAAATGTTCCATCTTGGCTCATGCCGTGAACTTTCCTAAAATCTCTCAAAGGTTCACAAAACCTAAACAAGCAGCTTTTGCCCAACTCATGCTATATACATTTTGCTGAGCAGCCCCAAGCCCAGCACCAGTAGTAGCTGGCCTCGGTTTCTGGTTTACCATTTTGAGGCAGATTTAAGCCCAGCATCACTGGTGGCCATCTGCTGATTGCTTGGTGGCTCATGCCAGGTGGCCCCTAGCAGGGTACACGCTGTGGTGGACTTTGCCTGTGGCAAGCCCCTCCCAGGAGTCACCTTCATGCACATCCATTGCTCAGCTTTAGTCTGAGCTAGAGCACCACTCAGGGCCACATCCAAGGATTAAACACCCAAAGCAGGCACCAGAGCTCTGCTAAAGCCAATCCTGCTCAAGGGTCAGTCTCTCCCATTAACATGCCAACAGCAACCACCAAGGCTCAACTACAACAGGAGAGCATGCAAAACCCATAAATGGGACATACCTACAGCACTCACCTCAGGTGACCAGGGAGACTGCACCACTGGGTCCCACAGGACATCTACTACATAAAGTCTCTCTAGTATGACCAGGAGACATAGCAGCCCAACCTAATAAATAGAAACAAACACAAGTTAGCAGCCCAAATGGGGAGACAAAGAAACATGTCCCAAATGAAAGAACAAAACAAAGCTTCAGAAAAATAACTAAACAAAATAGAGACAAGAAATTTGCCAGATGCAGAGTTCGAAACACTGATTATAAGGATACTCAAAGAACTTAGGAGAAGGATAGATGAACTCAGTGAGAACTTTAACAAAGAGATAGGAAACGTAAAAATGGAGATAGAAAACAAAAAAGAACCAGTCAGAAATTAAGAATACAATAACTGAAATAAAAAACACCTTAGGAGGAATCATTAGGAGTATAGTAGGCAAAGCAGAGAATCGAATTAGGGATTTAGAAGATAAAGTAGCAGAAAACACCCACTCAAAATAGCAACAAGAAAAAGAATCCAAAAAAATGAAGTTAGTTTAAGGAGCCTCTGACAAAACATCAATGTACCAACATTTGCTTCATAGGGAAACCAGAAGGAGCTGAGAGAGAGCAAGGAAACCTTTTTCAAGAAATAATGATGGAAAACTTCCCTAACCTGGTGAAGAAAATAGACATACAACCCCAGGAAATTCAGAAAGTCCCAAACAAGATGAACCCAAGAGGCCCACACCAAGATACATCACAATTAAAATGCCAAAGGTTAAAGACAAAGAGAATCTTAAAAGCAGCAAGAGAAAAGCAATCATACGACCATCAGCTTATTTCTTAACAGATACTTTGTAGGCCAGAAGGGATGGGCACAAAATATTCAAAGTGTTGAAAAAGAAGAACCTACAACTAAGATTACCCAGCAAAGCTATCATTTAGAATTGAAGGGCAGATAAGAAAAAGCTAAAGGAGTTCCTCACCACCAAGCCAGTATTAACAGGAAATGTTGGAGGGACTTTTTTAAGAAGAAGAAAAAAGGAAACAAAAGGTAAAAAATATATATAAATAATAAAATGGCAATAATTACATATCTATCAACAGTATTTTAAATGTAAATGAAATTAGGTGGTCCAATCAAAAGGTAGGTGATTGAATGGATAAGAAAAAATGCCCCTTATATATGCTGCCTTTCACTCAGGTTGAAAGACACATACAGTGAAAGTAAAGGGATGAAAAAAGATATTAAATTAAAAAAAAGCTAGAGTAGCAATACTTATACTAGACTCAATAGACTTTAAAACAAAGGCTATAATAAGAGACAAAGAAGGACCAGTAATTGTACTTTTGGATATTTATCAGAATAAGCGCAAGATACTACTTTGAAGGGACATGTGAATCCATATGTTCATTGTAGCATTATTTACAGTAGTCAAGATGTGAAAGCAGCCTGAATGAATGGGTAAAGAAAAGGTGGTACATATTTATAATGAAAAAATTCCTCAGCTGTAAAAAGAATGACATCTTGCCACCTGCAACAACATGGATGGACCAAGAGTGTATTATGCTGAGTGGAGTAAGTCAGACAAAGAAAAACAAATGCCATATGATTTCACTTACATGTAGAATCTAAAGAACAAAATAAATGAACAAACAAAACAGAAACAAACTCATAGATACAGAGAACATTTTGATGATTGCCTAATGGAAACGAGGTTGGGGAGTTAAAAAGGGGGAAGGAATTAAGAAATACCAATTAATAGTCATGGGGATGTAAAGTGTAGCATAAGGAATACAGTCAATAATATTATAGTAACTATGCATGGTGTCAGATGGGTATTAGATTTATTGGTGTGATTACTTTGTAAATTACATAAATGTCTAATCACTATGTTATACACCTGAAATTAATATCATATCATATGCCAACTGTAATTAAAAAATAAAAGTAATATTTAAAGAAATACAAATTGGTAGTTACAAAATAGTCATGGAGATATAAAGTATAGCATAAGGAATATAGTCAATAATATTGTAATAATGGTTACTAGATTTATCTGGGTGATCACTTGTCAGTTATATAAATGTCTAATTACTATGTTGTATACCTGAAGCTAATACAATATTGCATGTCAATTGTAATTGAAAACTAAAAGATTACTTAAAAAAAAAAGATGGCTTTCACATCCTAGTAGGGCACCTTCCTCTCCTCAGTTCAGACATAACATTTCTGTTTTCACTTTTCCTCAAGGAGGAATGTGTCAGTCATGCATATCTTAGAAAGATTCGTTTTCAGTGTCTTTATGTTTCTTGACAGGTGATGTAAGCAGAATGCACTTGACAATAAACATTAACACTTTTGCTCTGAAGTAAAATTTAATTTTAACTTCTTTCTGTTTTGTATTAGGCCAGATTATATAGAACTGGTATGGTCTGAGACTCAGGCTAACAGAGAAGCTATTATTCAGTGTTTCTAGCTGTGATGCCAGAGGGAGAAAAGGAATTCAAGTGACTCTAACACAAGGAATTAAATGTTTTATCTTAGAGGAGACCCATGTCACTTTTAGTTATAACACCTAATTCCACTCAGCCACTAAGAGACCAGGAAATATAATCCTACCATGTTTCCAGAAGACTGACAGCCACAAATACTTAGCAAACAGCACAAATAACTACCGACTTATGACTTAATACATGTGCACATTATGTGTGTTGAGAGCATGTGCCAAAAATCCTGGGTATGTAAAAACATAAAACTTGTTTTACTTTTACTGAAGTGCATATCTGTCTCAAATTCCCATTTTGCTAGTGGCAAAAATACCTTAACCAATCAACTGAAGGAAAATTCAGTCATTTCCAGATTTTCTTAGTCTTTCATAGTCATTAGAGATTTAAAATGAGCCAAATTAGCATTTTTACCCTCTGCAGAGAAAGATGATCAGGAATATGTGAAGCGAGATCATAGAAACCAATATAACTTGGAATTTCTGCTTGAAACCTAAGGTCTGGTTGTTTATTCATCATCTACAAGGTTGTTCTCATAAGATATACCATAAGATGGTACAGTAGCAGTGAGCCAACTTCCCTCTTTTATGCTAAACCAAAAGAAGATAATAAAACAGAATTAGACATGGCCCAAAGAGAAACTTAAATGAGGAGAAAAGACAGCCATATATGAAAAAAACACACACAAATCACAGCAAGTACCAAAAGAATGATTATCAATAGAGTGTGCTGGAAATTTTGCTCATCTAAGTAGGTAGCTAGCCCTCCAAGCTAGGGAGATTGCAGTATAGAAAAGGAAAAACACAGATATTAGTCAACTCACAACCAATACCGTTATAACAGCATGTCCTTTTATATTATGTTAAAACTGTTTAAATAAGAAGCATTGTCTTTTTTGTTAGCCTCATATTAAGTACTTTATGTGCACTGTTTTCTTTAATTCTCATAATAATTTATGAAGTTGGAATGAATTATTGGCTCATTTTAAAGATGTGTGATGTTTAAGTGGCCTAGTAACTGAGCTGATAAGTATCGGAGAAAGGACTCATGTTTAGAAATTCCTTACTCCAACTGCATGCTCCTACCACTGTGCTGTTCTTTATTTGCTATGCTCAACTACTTGGTATCATTTGCAAATATGACACATATAATCAAATTTCATCAAGTCAATAAATATTTAAGCTGATTTCTCAAATCTGTGCAGGACATGAGAATAATCAATGTCCACAGTCCAGTTGTGAGTTAAGAGGATCCAACATTATGGTTTCTGACAAGAAGAAAAGAGTCTGACTAAATCTATATACCTTATGTCATAAATAAGTGCTACCTGAGCTAATAATAGCAGGTCTGTGAATCAGCAGCCATGTTTAAAATGTCTATTGTCAATAAAACTTGTAAACACTCAAAAGCCAAAATAGTTTTCTAAATTATTTTACTAATGCATCACTAAGTAGGTTTCTAGTATTTACCATCTGTTCAAAATTGTGTTCCTGTTAGTTCCTGTCTTGTTTCCTTTTTTGCTAATTGCTCATATCCACACACTCACCCTTATCCCCAGGCAACCTACGTATTACAAATCTATTCTAGTTTGAAGTCAAAGCCAAAGAGAAAAATCTGGTTGTTGGTTGTCTCAGGTGGCTTATTAGAATCAATTCCTCTGACTGTGACCCTGTTTGTGCACAATGGGTGATCCCAAGGCTTCTGTAGTGTCCTAGCTGAAGTTTCCCCATATAATTTACTCTTACCTACTCCATTATAGTGATTATACTTGCGTTTTACAGCCTCTAACCAATCAGCCTGAACCACTCAGCTCTTAGCCCATGGGAGTTCGCTGACATCTTGCTGAGCTCTTGCTAATATAGTGAGCTAAAATTACTTCCCATAAACCACACACTCCTCTCTCAGTCATTGCTCAAGATCATGCCCAGAGTACATCAACTATCTCAACGCAGGAAGCAGAGATCCCACCTTTCTACTCCCCTGGCTTGGTAGAAGAAATATATCCTAAGTTACGTGTGATGGGAACCCAGAAAGTCATTTATTATTATCTTCACATTGAAGAAAATGATCTGACACAGTAACTGAGATCTTGGCTGAAGTAGAGGACTGCCATGATTCATTACCAGGAGAGTTACACTGCAAAGTTCATGTGAATTCTTCTTTTTCATGAGAGCCTGACAACAGTAGAGTAATAGATAAGTGCAGTAGAACCAGATTATGGAGAGCCCTGAAAACAATGCAAGAGAGTTTGAAATTTACCTGATACATTGGTTGTTTCTTGAGTAGGAGAAATCCAAGCCAAGGTAGAATTTTAGTATGGTGACCATGCACTGATTTGCTCATAAAAGATCTGGTTTTTACTTGTTGGTGGTGACATTTTAATAGCGCTACCTTTCATTCACAAGAGATTCTCTATTTGGACAAAAAAAAAATTATTGTCACCCTGTATTTTATGGCGTTGATGATATGATTAATGCAAAAAGTATCCATTGTTTATAAGCCCTTGAAACAGCCATTGGCCAAAGAGTAATGTTTTGTTCAATAGCCTTTACCTACCCTCTCCTGGTCAAGCAAATGTGCTCTTGGTTCACATGTCTTCTTAATTATCTCACTCTGTCTAGGAGAGTTCTTATTGTATGTGAATAAAAATAAAATGAGTTCTTAGTTATTATTTGCCTGTAGGTTAATATTCTTTAATTGCTTACTACACTCTCTCAAAATACCCTTTTTCCCCCCTCAGAATAACTTTATCTTTTTATTATTCAAACTTGAAGTTTAATTATGCTACACTTATTTTGATTTCTGGATGTCATCTTCTTTCCTTAGCTTACAGAATCAAAATAAATAAATAAAGGTCTGTACCTGTTTTCTCACTGGAAGTTTCAGATATAATTAGCAATTTCAATCTTTAAACAGTTGCTAGGAAAGGAGGAGATGTGTTCTCAGATATCTAATCCTCACATCAAAATTCACATTTAAATCTCAATGATTTAGAAATTTCCATATCAGCTCTGAAGTCTGTGAAAGGTAAAATGTAAATCTATTCTAGATATAAAGCTGAAGAGACTATACTCTTCCATATCTTTATGCAATATCCTCTCATTACACAGTACCCCCTAAAATAAATGAGATAAAGAAGCTCTTGGAGATAAATAGAGAATCTTAACTAAACTGTTTGGCTGCTCTACCTCAATAACATCTAAGCCTGTTAAAGAAGTGTAGACTTATTCTTGAAGAAGTGGACAATGGCTCCAGGAAGTAGGCTGGACTTATTTATAAAATATTCCTGGCAGGAAGGTGATTTAAATACAAAGACAGATACTTATCATTTGCATTGGTGAAAAGACCTCACATATACCATGAGAAAATCAAAAGAAAATAAACTGGTCACATATAGGTACAGATTCCAGTCTTTATTAGGCATCCTTTTTTTTTTTTTTAAGAGAGATTTTATCAGAAAAAGCTGGATTATGAAAATACTTATCAATAGAAAAGACAGAACATCAATTCAAAATGCTAATATAAAGCATTATTTAAAAATAACTTATGACATAAATCAAAGAATATTTAAGGAATTATAGTTTGTGTTTCCACATAATTTAAATAGATTCTATGAAGCAAAATATATTTTTTAAAATAGGACAAGGAAGCGATCAAACACTAAACAAACTATATAAAATAATGACACTAAAGACCATGGATATCAGGCAATGAAGAACAGAGATTTCTAAGAGATAGGGAAACATGAATTATGCCCTTCTTTGACCCCAGTTTGTTATGTGGAGAAAGTTTCGAGGAGAAGTTCAGGTTGGGAAATCTATGTAGAACCCACAGTCTTCCTTGGTTAAGGAGATGGAGCTTAGAGTCTGGGCAAGCCAAGGAGGCTAGAGTGCATAGGGCAAAAAAGCTAAAAAAAAAAAGAGAGCTGCACAAAGAGGGAGTTCCATATATCTGCATAGCTCTTGTAGCTTCCCGAACATAAGAAAGTTATAACTTTTAATATTCTTGTCTTCTAATTCTCTCACTGTTAACACTATGGGTCAGTTTCACTTTATTGATTTTTTTTCTCCTTACTGAGTTGTCTTTTCCTGATTCTTTGCATTTCTGATAATTTCTGATTTTGCCAGAAATGAATTTTCCATTTGTTGGATGCTGGATATTTTTATATTTCTGTAAATATATTTTAACTTTGTATCGTGACACAATGTTAGGTGGAAACCATTTAATTCTTTCAGATCTTGTAGGTTTTCTGGATAAAACCAGAACTGCATTGACCTAGTTGGGGTTTTTTTTGTTTTTTTTTTTTGTTGTTTTTTTTGTCGTTCTGCCAATAAGGCAAGAACTTCCTACTCCACATAATGATCCTTGATATATGATAGTATGTGAGTCTGGGGAGTGATTACAGCTGCGGTTTTTGGCATTTTCTGATTTCTGGGCACTGTTCCTGTTAATCCTTTTGGGTGATTTATTTTTCTCCCATTCTTGAGTATTTCCTCAGATATATGCACTGATCAGTACTTAATTGAATTCTCTATGAGATTATCAGATTGGATTTTTAAAAAAGTAAAACAAGACCTATATATGCTGTCTAAAAAAGTCACTTAAACATAAAGATTTAGAGTTGGAAGATACTATCTTTTTTTTTTAATGTTTTTCCTTTTTATTAGAGAATGCATTTGACTGGTTGTTTTTCATCACTGCATTCTCTTTTTTAAAAAATTAGTTTCAAGTATACAGTACATTGGTTGGACATTTATATAATTTATGAAACAATCTCTCTAATTCCTCTTTCTCTGCGCTGGCTCTACACCTAGCCATTACACTAATGCTAACTGCATTCCCTCTGCCTTGCCCCCCATCCTTGTGACCAACTATCAACTACTAATTTGTACTTCTTTAACTCTTCGCCCCTTTCTCTCAGCTCCCGAATTCCCCTCTCCTCTGGCCGTCACAGATTGTCTTCTACATTTGTGAGCCTGTTTTTGATTAGTTTGTTCTTTTTGTTCCTTAGATTCTGCATATAAGTAAAATCATATGATATTTTTCTTTCTCTATCTGACTTATTTCACTCAGCGTAATAACCTCTAGGTCCATCCATGTCATTGTGAATGATATAATTTCATTTTTTTAATGGCTGAGCAATATTCCACTGTATATATGAACCATAACTTCTTTATCCAATTGTCTGATGGTGGGCATTTAGGTTACTTCCATATCTTGGCTATTGTAAATTGTGCTGTCATGAAATAGGGGTGCATAGATCTTTACAAATTATTGTTTTGATTTTCTTTGGATAAATACCCAGAAGTGCAATTGCTGGGTCAAAATGGAAAATATTATCTTAACACTCATGAAAGAGGTATAATGGATATATAAATATCAGATTAAGGAAACTTCAAAACAAAGTCTCTAAGCAGAGACAAAGAGAATCATTTCATAATGATAAAGGGGTCATTTATAAAGATAACAATTTATAGAAGAAGTTTTAAAATACAAGAAACAAAACCTGATAAAACTGTAAAGAGAAATCCTGTTGTAGACAGTCTCAAATATAGTTAGAGATTTCAATAGTTTTATCTCCTAATCAATAGTACAGGTAGAGATAGAAAATTAAAAATGTATATAAGACTTGAACAGTGCTATTAACAAATTTTACCTAATTTATTTTTATAGAATATTCCAAACAAGAACAGCAGCAAAACTTATATCCTTTCCAAGTACACAGGGAGCATTTTCAAAGATCAACCGTATTCTGGGTTATAAAAACTTTTTCAATACAGTTGAAAGGATTCACGCCTTACAAAGTACATTCTCTTATCACAGTGGAGGAGGTAGTTAAAGCAGTACTTAGTGAGAAAATTATAGAACTAAACCCTATATTAGAAAAGAAGATGATCTCAATCAAAAACAGCTTTCACCTTAAGAAACCAGAAAGACAGACTGAAATTAGAAAGAGACCAAAAGAAAACCCCCCAAAAAAGAAATTTTAAAAAGAAAATTATAAAGATCACGTAAGAAATAAACAAAATAGAAAACATGTAGTAAGAAGGGGATAAAGAGAAACCTCACAATAAAATAACACACATTTGTTAGAATGTTTAAAATATAAAAGATCGACTATACCAAGTATTGTCAACCGTGTATAAGAACTTGAATTTCATCCACTACTGATAAGAATGTAAAAGGATGTCACTACATTGGAGAACAATTGGCAGTTTACAAAAAAATTAAACAAACACCAACTATATACTCAGGCAGTTCAGTCCTAGCAAAATAAAATATGTATTCACACAATCTTCTAGATGAATATACATAGCAGCTTTGTTTACAGTAGCCAAATACAGGAACCAACCCAAATATCCTTCATGGAGTTATTAGATAAATAAATCATGGTATATTCACACAATACAATAGAAGACTATTCAGTAATAAAAAGAAATGTCAATTTATGCAACAACATAAATGAATAAGTATGCTGAGATTAAAAAAAAAAAAGACCAACAAAAAAGAAAAAAACACAGAAAAGTGTGCATGTGGTATGAATCATTTATTTAAAATTCTAAGAAAAGCAAGCCGATCTATAATGAGAAAAATCAGACCAGTAATTGCCTAGGTTTGGAGGAAGGGAAGGAGTCCAAAGAGAGCATTAGAGTAGAAAATAAAAACACAAACTGCAAAGATATTAATTTTCTCGAACCCATGAAAGAGGTTAGGTCATAGGACAAATAACTAGTCCAAAATCTAAGGAGAGATGGGCAGGGAGGGATGAGACATGCATATTGGCTTATCAAAGTAGATAAAACCAGACAGCAGAAGGAAAAACCTGGAAGAATTCAGCGAGGACTCGTTGGCAAATTGATTGACACTGAGTGAGCATTGGCAAGAGTGTTTGATGTTCCTTGAGAGCGAAAGAAATTGTATAAGTCAGTACATTGGGGCCTGTATTAATACCTGTGGGCTGCCATAACCAAGTAATACAAACCAGATGGTTTAAAACAATAGAAAGTTTTCTCTCATAGGTCTGGGGGTTAAGATTCTGAAATCGAGGTGTTGTCTGGGCCATAATCTATTCAAAAACTCTAAGAGATGATCCTTTCTTGCCTTTTCCAGCTTCTAGTAGCCCCAGGCATTTCGTGGCTTGTGGCAGTATAACCCTGATTTCTGCCTGTGTTGTTTATGTCTATCTTTTCCCTGTATCCCTCTGTTCTTGTCTTGTTAGATTAACTGACCATTTTACTCCACTATGATTTTATCTTAACTAATATTATCCATGTAAGGTCACATTCTGAGATATTGGTGCTTGGGACTTCAACCTGTCTTTTGAAGGGAAGCAACTCAACCCATTACAGAATTCAAAGAAATTTTTAGAGAGAGTCCTAAGGCCTAGGAAAGTGAAACATCAGCCCCTAGGGAAGTTAAAGAAATTTCCTCCTCCCTTATCTTTAATCTGTAGAGAAAAAGGCAAGAAACATTTCCCCCATTACTACTTGGGTGAGAAAATAAGGGGGAAAAAAGCATTCCCAGCTCCCACTTATGTATAATTCTGCACTAGAGACTGATATATTCTTTTTGTTAAGATACTCCTACCTATCCTTAGTTAAGTTTAGTGTATGTGTGTGTGTGTGTGTGTGTGTGTGTGTAACAATATAAAGAAACAAATTTCACTAGCCTCAGTCATTTGAAATGTTTCTTCCATCATCCAGTATCGGGCAGAAAGAAGATATAGGATTTGTAATGCCAAATCTCCACCAACATCACAGTTTAGCAGAGGATATAACTCCATTTTCTATACTAGAGTGTTCTGGTCATCAGCCAAGTTTTATTTTAAGTAAAAGTGTATTGACAGCAATTCTTGAGTATCATCTATAGGGGAATGTCTGTCTTTGGTTAGTCTTGTTCTCTCATTGAAAGAGTCATTGCTGTGATCCATCAAACAGTAGCTCACTCTATACATATTTAAAATCCATCCTTCATGAGAAATTGTGGTGTTGCAGAATCATTCTCACTATGGCAAGACAAGATATTAATGGCCTCTGCTGCCCTTCCCTGAACCATCTTCAGAATATACCATGAATCAAATGAAGAATTAGCACTGGACCAGAAAATTCAAAGCAGAGACCAGTAGCAATAAGTAAAGAGAAACCTCTTTTCTACTTTCTGGACATCCATTAATTAGTTAGTACACTGATATTCTAAATTCCAAAATATGAAATCAATAATGTAATTGCTAAACCTAATAATATTCTTAAAATTAATAGCAATATTATTTAAAATCTGTTAATATTTATAATAATTTACTAAGGATGAGCAAGTTTCTTCACTGAGGCAAGTTTCAAATATGTAAATTAAATGGATATTTTACTTCTGGTAAAACGTATCAATCATCAGTGCAAATGCAAAGGAATGATCTAGATACTCTCTATGCCTTCATTTTTCCTGGTAACATCTGGGTCTATGGGAGAGGCAGTGCTATTCTCTCAAGCCGGAGTGAGACACTTTTACTCCAACCAGGATACAGATTCTAATGGCTTATGTTTTAATTTTTTAAATTTAAATTAAATATGACTTTTAGAGCTATGACGACAGATGTATGGAGAGTGGGTATAAGTGTCATCCCTTGGCCAGTCTGAGAGTGAGATATGTATTCTTGACCTCATTCCTTCCTAGTGCCCAGGGCTCCTTGGCTAAAATGAACCTAGGCACTTTCTGTGTGTTGGGAATTCTAATAAACATCTTATATAACTTATTTCATTCAACTGTCACGACTGCCTTTTGGGTAATTACTATTATTATTTTCATTTTCACTTCATGCAACTCAGGGTACAGAGATACTTTGATGAAGTTCCTACAGCATTCTAAACATTCCCTTACTTCTTGACTTCTTGGTAACACTCCCTTCAAAAATCATCATAAATGCCTAAACACCAGAAGGAATACTATGTTATGTTTGGGCTAATTTCTATTGATGGACAAACTAGCTGAAAGGACTGTTTTGAATTTTCCCAAAAAATATATGATTTTAAGGATAAATTATTAAATGCCTTATGCAGCAAGTACAACAAAATCTGTGTTTTGAAAAATAAAGGGTTTTTTTTTTTGCTCATATTTTTGACCATAGTAGTTCACCGGGACTCCACTCCATATCTTCCTCACTTTACATGTATGCACTCTGGTTGGGGTACATTTGATTCATGTCAGAGGGAAGAGAGAGGATAGTAGTCCACACAATAACTAACTTCAGCTTACAAATGGCATATACCAAATTTGACAACTAAGCCTCACATTAAGAAGATGAAAATACATAATCCTTGTGTTGGTTAATATCCTAAACAGAAGAACAGTAAATATTTTCAACAATAGTACAACTCATTGAAATAATTGTATCTTATATCGATGCAGTAAGATTATGAATTGAAATATGCTTGAGAGTCTTTAAAATAAATTTATTTTTTTAATGATGATTAAAAATGATCTAAGAGGAGTTAAAGATGACATTCATGTTTCTAGAAGAGTGTTATCAATTCAAAAGATTGAGCAAGAAAAATCATAAAAAGCTCAGTCTAAAAATATTATATTTGTGGTGTCATTAGATAAATTGTCCAATGGCAGGGCTTATGCTTTTATCCTAAATTGGCTTTTGAAATACAAGTTTATGAGTAGTCCATGTACATTGCTCATTGTTATAATCCAGTAAGTGTATAGAATTATCCTAGGAGGAAACCTAGGGTAAAGAGTAAAGTGGCTGTGAATGACACAAAAGAGAACACCACAATTTAAAGGAAAAGCAGAGGTAAGGAATCTAGCAAAGAAAATAATTACTATAGAAAACATGAGATCAAAAATATACTTGATCAACTTGAATCTCTGAACTTTCTGCAGAATTCAGGTGTGATCATAGCTTCCATCTTATAATTTTTAGAGGTATCCTCACTATGCTAGAGAAGATGATGTCCAACAGAAACAGACAAGCAAAACACTTCATTTGAAGAAAAGAAAATGCAATCCCAGTGCCACCTCCCCCTCTCCTCTAACTTGTGCTGATCCTTCACACTCTGGCATCTATCTCGGACACTTGCTAGGGCTTGTTACATCAGTTGATGTAACTACTAACAATAGAAGCTGGAAAAGGAATGATGACTAGAACATTGCTAAAGTAAGAGCAAGACAGGTAGAAGCCCATGTGATACGAATACAGGGCAAGTAAATCAGAAAAACTACACAAATATCAAAGGTCCTGCTTGTAGAATATTATTGTTTTAGCTTGGGTCCCCATTGCCTGTTAAAATGCAAAGCTCCCTGAGAGATAGACTACTCTGAACTGTGCTCCCCTGATCATATTCACAAAAATTCACCTAGCACTCATGAAATATCTGATGTCAGGAAGTTCAAAAAACATTCCATAAACTGAAATCAATTTAATTCAATACTTCTCTGAAAACAGGTTTTGCGTTCTATTTCACAAATATATCTCTAATCTGTTTATCTTTATTTCTTGTCATCACTCTTGCAAATTATTATCATCAGCAATAGAATAGATGACTGTTGATCTTTTTGCTTTCATTTTTGCCACTTTCACAGCAGTGAGTGATTTTTTAAAAAATGTAAATTAGTATATTTCACTCCTGTGATGAAAGGTTCTCAATGGATGCCACTTTTTCTTAAATTTAAATCCAGCCCTTTTTCTATGGCCTGCAATGCTAATTGTGTCCCATTCCCCCAGGTCTCTATTTTTCCCATCACTCTATAATCCAGGAGCATTCATTTTGTTTCTGATTCTTAAAAATACTAATTCCTTTTCCTGCTTCTGGATAATTAAATTCGCTGTTCATATTTCTCTACGCACTTTTTTTTTTTTCAAATTTTTTGCACAGTGGGCTCATTTTCATCTTTTAGATCAGTTTGAATGCACCCCCAATGTTCTTATTGAAACTGAATCTCCCTTACTCTTCACAATCTCATCACCCTGTAAATTTTCTTCATAGAACTTTCAAATTATTAATAATCTAGTGTATTTTTAGAAAGTACTTATTAACATATATTTCCCCCAGCCAGACGGGATAGAGACTTTATCTGACCTGCTTACTGTATTCTCAAAGCTCAGCAGAGTGTCTGCCACAAGTAGGTATTTCATATATTTGTTGAATAAAATAATTAATAGATGAACAAGTAAGAGAAAGCATAGACTCTGAGAATGAGAACTAAGAGATGGAGAACTAAGAGGACAAATTCCACTAAATTCACAGTTTCTCTGAAGTCTGACCACAAGATGTATGTTCTTTTGTCTGTTGAGCCAGTGTGTGGGAGAAGGGAGAGCACACTGGAGAGAGCTCAGATGATGTATCATTCAGAGTAAAGCCTCCCAGCTGCCCCTGGGAACAACAGATGTCTGTTAAGCTTCTATTAGTTCCCTGTGAGTCTTTAAAATCTCACCCTATTCCCAGCTCTGAGTCAAGGGGAAACATCAGAAACAATGTAATTTTTAAAAAATTATTTTAGCATAGCATCACTCCGGTAATCTGCCTCTCAGCCTTGTTCACATGGAGCACAAAAACCCCTGGCATATCGCAGGAGCATCAGAGACCTGCTCGAGGATATACAGAGAGTTAGAAATATACTTCAGACTAGACCTCTACATGCCAAGATATTTATCTCACTATTCCTCTTTCTCCTCCTTACTTATTACAAATGCATTCTGAACCTTTCCCCATAATCTTTGAAGAATTCAACCACCTCTCATGACATGTTAATAACAACAATTATTTTACTGAGTATGTACTATGTACAGTACACTGTTATTATTACTTTCCTTGTCTTACTGGTGGGAGCCCCAATAGGATGTCATCCTCATGTAATCTGCAAACAACCCAAGAGTCCAGCCCAGGTTATCTCCACTTTACACATGAGAAAACTGATGTTAATCTTTTAGATATTATAGAATGTGCTTAGAATCACAAGCCTGGTAAATGAGAGAAGTGGGATTTTAACACTGGTAGTTCATGACTGCTTAATAGATTGTCTCTTACTGCAGCATAATGATAAGTAATGTTTCAGCCAACTGCAGAGCCAAACACCTAAAAGCCCATCTAGAATATTTGTGTAATATTTCCTTAACTAAGTTTAACTCCTTTTAATCCTTGGAAAACATCTTCCAGAATGAGTTTTATATCAAGAGCAAAAGAAATGAATCTATTTCTTTAGACCCTTTCTATAGGGAGAAAAAATTTAAACTAGTACTCCCACCTCTATTTCAGTTTCAGATATTGTCAAGCTATATGGGAAGAACTGGTCGGTGACACTGGTGGGTGGTGGTGGTAGTGGGTAGTGCTGATGGAGTAGAGATGTATGCCTTTTATGCCTTTCCACAACACTTTGATTGTGGGGGGCGGGGAGGGCATGGTTAAATTTTAACCCTTAAGATGCCGTAATGATGTGAGTCTCTGAAGGGCTGTATGGAACTAAAAGAGGTAATAACTATATAATTTGCAGGATTCAGTGTAAAATTAAAATGAGAGACTTCTTCCTTAAAAATTATTAAGAATTTTACAACACCAATGGCAAAACAGCAAATCAAGTATAGGCCCTTCTAAACACTTAGCAACTACACAGGTTGCATACCCATAATAATGTTCCTACTTATAGATAAGTCCTGAGGAAAATTGTCAAGTTGGCAAAATTTCCCTTTGATATATTAACCTTTCTCTTCTCTTAAGTGTCTAGTTTACACCCCTTGTTCAATACCCCTTCTGCGGTTCTCTTCAGGACCCTGACCTCAGCCAACAATGCCCTCGCTGACCTTTCCTTTTCCTGTTTCTATCATCAAAGTTCCCTGTCTTTTCCTTCTTTCAGCATTTATCAACCACGTATTATATAACCGATCTTCAATAAATATTGGAAATTGAGAGATGAAAATGATATAACCTCTGTATTAAAAGAAAACAAAGCTAAAGGAGAGAAAAACAGTAATTATAATTTGCTCTCTAGTGGCATTGTAAAACCAAAGAAGTCAACAGAGAAAGAGGAAGGAAGGAAGGAAGGAAGGAAGGAAGGA
>NW_006430723.1:6253141-6266296 GCF_000325575.1 Pteropus alecto | reverse complement strand
CCTACCACACACACAGCACCCCGAGATTTCCAGTGGTTCCTACGTCTGCCAAGATGTTTCCTTTCATGCACCTTAACGTGACAGCTGTGACGTCACTTCCATCTGGGTTTAAATGTGCATATACTGGTGTGCCAGCTTTTTTGGGGGGGGGGGTGTTGACCACGGAAAAATGATATTAGAAATGAGCATGTAGAAGGCATGGAAGAGAGACAGAGAGGGAGGGAGGGAGAGAAGGAGGGAGGGAGGAAGAAAAATTCTATTCAGAAATAGGCAGTTGAAAAGGAGACATATGCACCAGTCTGAAAATCAGAATTCTCCATGTTAGGAGAGATATTCTAGGCCAAAAAAGACATCATCTTCTTAGTATCCACTTGTTTACAGAATTACAACTCTTCAATAAATTCATTTGAAATAAATATGATTTTTCAAAGGATTTGGAAAGAGAATTGAGAATCATCAATTTTTCAGCCCTTTCAAATTTGTCATGCTCCGCCCTGCCACCACTGCCCTTCTCCTCTCCCTACTGGGGTTGATTCCCTCAGGACAAAGTCAGGATTTACCACACAGTGAGCTCTTTCTGCTGACAAGAAAGAATGGTAATTTTCTTTGGGTGGATAATCACAAAAAGTTAAGAATTAATGATAATGTACATTTACTCAGTTATAATAAAGTTAAATTTTAGCTAGCCATATTTCAGTCTCCATAAGTAGCTAAGGTAGAGGAAGAGGGACAAATACACATACAGATGGCTAACATTCCTAGTGTTATTTAAAATATAAATCTGCATTTGCTGTACCCTCCCCTCTCCATAAGTCTTAATGAGGAACTGAAGTAAAATGGTACTTTAAGGCTCAAAGACATCTCTATGGAACTCATATTGTGAGTTTTTGTAGTTGATTCATGTAAATATACTTTACAATACCCCATACTTGATGAGGGGACTTTTAACAACTGTGTCAGATTAAAAGAACTGTGCTAAGAGCTTGAGGCCCTTTTGATGCCCCTTACTAACCACATATAGTGTTACATGTCCTAATATAGTCTAGGAGTAACACATTTTCTATATACTTCTCACAGACAGGGAACCCAAATACATATATACATACATATATATATGTACATATATATATACATATGTATATATATATGTACATATATATGTATATATATATATTCAGTTTAGTTTTGAAAGAAGTTTGAGTCCTAATATGTGATGTATTATGGGAGCAACAAAAGGATAATATTTTATAACTATCTTTGAAGATTTTTGAAACCCTAGGTAACATATTTTAAAACAAAATAAAGATAATTTTCTTTTGAATAGTATAATAGTATAATAACAATATAATGCAATAACAATAAACAGATTTCTGGGACCAGCTAGATCAGGAAATATAAAGGCAGGAAGTCAGAAGCAGATTAATAAGGAGAAAGGACCTTAGAAATTAGGCCTAAATGGGCTACAAAACTCCATGTCAAAGCTGGTCCCCAAATCTGGTTTCACTGCCATGGCAAATCAGAGGCATAGGTAGGACTCATGTGTCTATACCACAATGAGAAATAAAAGAGTTACATTGCTTCAAGATTGTGCAATATCCTGAATGCCAAGATAAGGATCTTAGTTTTTAAATTTGAAATTCAAGATGCTTCATCAAGAAAAGAGATTATATAAATTTTTTTTAAAAAATTGAAACTCTCATGACACTGACGTTTTTATGAAATTAGAAGTCAGATTTTGGCCCCAAGGGGGAAGATTTCTTCTCAGTAATTAACATATTACCCAGAAATCTCTGGCTTCCAGGAATTCTCAATAAAAATTCCAAATCTCTTGGCAATAACATGTAAGCACCACGATTTCTGCCAATAAAAGAATGATCGCTCAGTTGTGCTCAGCATGCTCTCACTTGGGTTATTTGAGAGTCCAATTAGGGGAAGCCAAATTGCTATTGTTCTGTAAGTCCTGCTTGGATGTGGGGAATATTTGACGTGTAAACCATCCAGGGCTGCTTGATGCAATTAACTAGGTGATTACCACGTTTGGAGAAAATGTTTATCATAGTACAAAAAGAACTTATTTTGAATGAGAAAAAAAAATGGGTTAAAAAAGTATTTATGACTTAGAGCTCAATGATTCTATCCCCCAAACTTATCATCTTTGAGTTAATAAATGTGGTCAAACACCACATACAGCTTTCTTGGAGAACACAGTTTCACTTAAGGAATCTGAAGGTGAGGAGAAACTGAAAGAGACTGAGACACTTGAGAACTTGCAAATAGTCTGCAGAAGTGGGGAAAAGCCATATGAGCCCACACAAAATCTTGGGGGAATGCAACATAAAAACAAAGTGAGCAAAGGACCCTGTGAGAGAAAAGCAGATGTTCTTTCATAGATGAAAGGAATAACTACCTCAAGCTAGATCCACTTATATCTGTTTGGAAACAAGTTTGATCTGAAACAGGAAATATTTGTTGTCAAGTGCTACGTAGACAAGGAAACTATATAATACACTACTATCTTGCATTCTGTTGTCATTTTCCAGATCGATTAACTTATAAGAAAGTAATCATAGAGACAATGTTTATCGCTTTGAATTCAATTAGACCTGGACTTAACTCCAGCTACATGATATTGATTATGTTACTTAATACCTTTGGTTCTTAGTTTCCTTGAGTTTTTTGTTTGTTTGTTTGTTTTAACCAGGAATAATATTTTTTTGTCTTCATAGAGTTGTATTGATTAAAAGAGTTCTTCTAGATATAGCATTATGTATATTAACTTCAAAGAGCTATCACATTTTTGAATACTCAAAAAATATATTTTAATGGTAGTAGTAGAAGTGGTAGAATACACAAACTGAGGACCAAGGAAGTGATGATTTTCAAGGTCAATGATTGGTGGCAGGATTGAGTTTCAAATTAGATCTCCAATCTCCCTCTCCAGGGCTTTTTCTATAATATCGCATCCCAAGAAAAAGCTCATCTCTGAGCCCTGATGATTTTATGTCCCAATATGATCATGAACTATCTAGCCTTTTCAACCATGAACTTACCTTATAGTCTAGTAAAAAAAAAAAAGTGACACAAATAAATAGAGACAAGCAGTAGGAACAAGTCAGTATTTTACCAAGAAAAAAGATATCAAAGTCCAGTTAGCTAATACCACTCTCAATTTGCCAATTAAGTTCCCCAAACTCTTTCCACATGTAACATATTATCTTTATCACCAATTATTGCACTTGAATTTGTAATACTTAGCATTTCAATTTTACTCACGTTCCAGAAAAAAATGGGTTCTTTGTTTACCAAAAGCAAAGAATTTTCACCATCCCACTTGGACCCTTGCTGATGTCTGCAGTCATCAATCACCTTCTGACCTCAACAACAACACCCCCACTCCATTTCCCCCTTCCGCTGACCTGAATTCTGTACTTTTTCAAGATGGTTCTTTAGGATGCTAGTCTGCCATCTTCTCAGCTTGCTGGCTTTCCAAATAAAGTCACTTTCTTTGTCCCAACTCCTTATCTCTCAACATTGGCTTTCACTCAATGAGCATTTAGAGTTTTCATTCGATTACTCTCTTATTAGCAATTCCGCAGCTCTGCCCTATTGTAACATGCTTCTTTATTAATCAGACAGAAATTAAGGATATAGGCTTCAGAATGAAATCTTCATTGAACTTCTGTAGAACTTTAACATGCCTAACACTCATTTTCTCATCTATGAAATTAATATAATAAAATCACTTTATCAGGTTACTGTGATCATTAAGTGAATAAAATGTGATAATATATACCAAATGCTTATTAGAATGTCTGATATTTAGTGACAGATATAATGCAGTAGCTATCTGTTACTATTACTGTTGCAGGAAGCGACACCCAACGGAAGAATTTGGACGCTCAGACTATAAAAGTGGAAATTCTCCAGTTTCAGGAAAGTGATATCTCCAGGTGCCAGCCCCCAGGGAGAGCAGTAACTCAGTTACAGGGAGGTGATATCTCCAGGCGCCAGCCCCAGGAGAAGCGCAACATTCCCAGGTGAAGATGATAAAACTGTCTACTAGGCCCTGTTTGATCTGAGAGTTCCCCCCCGATACATTTTTCTTTGTACAAAACGTTAATGGCTAACTTCTGCTTCTTGTAATCGGCTTATTCAAGGATGTAGTAGGAGGCTTTATAAGTTGCCTCCTCTAGAAGCTCGGGGCTGATTTCCTCTACCCCTGCGTTGTAGAGAGTCAGTCGCGGGCCGGCTAATAAAGGCTCATAATTAATCTCAATTGGCTCCGTAGGTCATAGAATCGTTCACGCCATAACAAGACAACTTTGTTAGAGGAAGAATTTACTAGGCCTGTGGAGCGCATGAGGCTCTAGACAGCACAAAAACACGAGCTCGACCTGGTTAGGTTTCTTACAGCTTATATACTTCTGCAGAGTCCATGCAAGGGGCGCACAATTCCTTTGTCTGAGGTTCTATATGCACCTCCTGACTCAGGATGGAAGAAGGAGTTTCGGGCAGGGGCTGCAAGGGGGAAGGAAAACCCAGACCACCAGTCCTATCTATTTACAGATAGTTTCTCTTGTAGGTGTGACAAGAGTTTCCAGAAGGAAACTTAAAGATCCATTTAAAGATCGATAGGGTGTGGTTAATATATAACTGACTGAGTCTGTCATTTCTGCAAGCCCTTTCTTTTGCACTTTTCAGATGTCTCTTCTCCTCTCTGATTATTATTGTTATAATTAACTTTGGTAATATTCCTCTATCTATTGAGTCACTTCTCTCTTCTCTTTTATTGGCTCTATATTCTAGTCTTTCCCTTAAAAGATGGATTCTCACCAAAGTTCATGTATCAGCAGCATTTTGGCTGTCTTCTTCTGCTGCTTCTCCTTCTTTTCCTCTCCTTCCCCTGCCACATTCAGGGGTAAAGGGAAAAAAAAAAAGAAAATGCTTCAATAAATATGACAAACATGCCAAAATAACACAGCAACTTAAAGAATCATAAAAATATGATTCTAAATGAAAGAAGCCAGGCAAGATGACCACATATGTTTTCCAGGATTTTCTGTTCAATTCCCAGACCAGCTCTTATTGCCCCAGCTGAAAACACAACCTTAGGCAACTGACATGTTGCCAGCAGTTTGCTATTGTTTTGGAAACGCCCTAGGGGTAGGCTACAACTCTCTTGGTTAAGCTTTTAGTCAAATCAGATAGCCACCACATGTTTGAGAATAGAAAGTTACAGGAAACTACAAATTCAAACAAATATTGACTATGCCCTAGAGTTGTTGCTTTTAACAGATCAAGGTGTCAGATATCTCTGTTGCCTGCAATGCTGCCATATTTTCCTGATAGTAGCTCTGAAATGGGAAGAGGTATGGGAATAGCCCTAAATTAAAATGTCCCGGACCCCGCTGTCTTTCCAAGGTTCACTAATTTCTCAAGAATAGTTAATTTTCAGTTTATTCTTTGGCTTACTTTTGTAGATGAGTAAAACTTGTCACCCCCATTAGTGTCTATTTGGCATAAGGATTATTTTAAGATTCTTTTAAGAAACAGCGAGCATGGGAAAAGCTTTGAAAACCGTATAAACGGTTATCCTTTGTAAGAGATATTACATTTGTAAAGTTAATTTTCATTTGTAAGGGTGTCTCCCTTTTTGCACCAGAAGAAGGGGGCGACCTTATCTCTAGAAACTGTTACGAATGCTAAGGCTAGAAACTTGAATCTGCATGATAACCTCGCCTTTGTTTACTGTGATTTTTCTGCTAACTTCTCATAACTGACCTCCCCACCCCCAGCATCTTTTATCTTTCTCTGAAGGCATTATTTAAGGTGATGGCTTCCACCATTTTGGTGAGTTCTCATTGTTCCTGGGGCTCTCCAATGTATATTGAAAGTATACATGTTATAAAAATTTAATTTATTTTTCTCCTGCTAATCTGTCTTATGTCAATATATTAGACCAGCCAGTAGAACTTAGAAGGGTAGACAAGGACCCCCTACATACCCATTTACTTGCCAGGTGTCTGAAATGGTTGGTGTTAGGTGTTTTGCCTTCATTTTCATTGTTTTGTAAGGAAAGTGAGTTCATTGACTCCTCACTTCATCTTTCTACAACTGATTAAATATATTTTTAATTGTATCATTAACCTCTTTTATAAGTTTTCAAATTTTCCATCTAAATTATCTGGGAGTTAATGATAGAAGTGTCTTAAATCTCTCGGTATGATGATAGGTTGGTCTCTTTTTTCTAATTGTCAATTTGTGCTTTGTATCTTTTGAGGCTGCTATTTTGCTCCTAAAGGCTTATAATAGTTTATCTTCCTGGAAAATTGAAATCTGTATTGGTATATAGGGTTTTCTTGCTCTACTAAAGCTTTTAGCCTTAAAATTATTCATCAATTATTCGTATAGTTATGCCTGTTTAATTTGATTTTAATGTCCATAGCGTTTTTTTTTTTTTCATTCTTTCAGTTTTATGCATACTTAAGTCATATCTTTTTTTCTTATAACAGGTATTTGGAACTTATTTAAAATGTATATGTATATATTCTGACAATATATTTTTAAGCACAACATTTGGTTTATTTACATTTGTTGTAGTTATACTACTACATTTAGAATGATCTCTTTTACCTTATTTTGTGCTATTTGCACTCCTTTTAAAATTTCTCTCTTTTCTTACCTTAACTTGATTATTTTTTCTTATTTTTCTCTTCAATAGTTTGGAGATTATATACGTTATTTCTAATATTTTATCATTTTAGATATTTTAATGTGCATGCTTAACTTATCAGAGCCACAAGTTAATCTTCATATTTTTCTTGATGTCAAATATTACAAAAGATGTAGAGCACTTTAACTGTAATTCCTAAAAGTACATGGTATTGTTTTTGTTGTTGTTTTATATCTCTATTAATATATTTAACATCACATTATACTTTTTTATATATTAAAATTTGTCCAGGTTTACACATATATTCACCATTCTCTTTGTTTATCATTAGTTTATGCTTCTCAGATATTTCGCCCAGAATTAGTTTTCTTCTGTCTGAATTATAACCTTAGCATTTCACTTAGTAAGTATTAGTTGGTAAAAAAATTGTGTTTTTGTTTATCTGAACAAATTTTTATTTTGTACTTGTCACCAAGAGACTATTTTGTCAGATACAGCATCCTAGAGTTACAAGAATATTTATATATTGTCAGTATCATTTAGGTCATTTGGTTAATATTATTTTTGTTGAGAAGACAGCTATAGGTCCAATTTTTACTCCTTTTAGATTATCTCTATGGCTGCTTTAAAGATCTTTTCCTTTTTGGTGTTAGTCTGATTAACTATGTTCATGTCTTAATGGGAATTTATTTTTATTTGGTTTGATTAGGATTTTTGGCACCCTAAATTAATGAGATTGATGTTTTCTATAAATTCTTGCAAATGTTTGTTATGGAATGAATTGTATCTCTCTAAATTCATATGTGGAAATCCTCATCCCTAATGTGATGATATTTGACATGGGGCCTTTGGGAGGTAATTAGATTTAGATGAGGTCATGAGGGTGGGGTCCCCACAAGTATTAGCGCCTTAATAAGACAGGACACCAAGGAGATCACTTTCATTATCTCTCTCTGAGGACACAGCAAGAAAGTGGCTGTCTGCAAGCCAGAAAGAGAGCTCTCACTAGAAATCAAATTTGCTGGCACCTTGGACTTCTGAGTTTCAGAACTCTGAGAAATAAATTTTCGTTAAGTTATCCAGTCTATGGCAATTTGTTATAGCAGTCCATGCTGACTATTATTCTAAATGATTATTTCCTCAAGTATTTATTAGCTTATTTTTTCTTCATTTAAAAAAAATACTCTTTATCTCTGTTTCATTCTGCTACTCTAAATGTTTTTCCCCAAAATCTATCTTACAAGTCAGTATTTTTTTTCAGTTACTAATCCTGTCCAATATGGTTGTTTTAAATTTTTATTTATTTAATTTAGTATTTAGTTATGGAGGCGATTCTCCTTTTTTGTAATTTTTGACTGGAAAAGTCATAGCTCTTAAAATTAGTCAATGAGGAAGCTTTTCTACCTGGGCGAAGATTACTTCTTCCAGAAAACATTTGTTTGCTTTGCCCAGGAACATGAGAACACTAAAAAGTCACTTTTTCCTCTAAAGTTCTCTTATAACACTGGGGCTTTATATGCAGGTGAACTCTGGCTTATGATCATGACTTATTTCTAAGAAAAGTTTTCCACCTTTACTTAGGGCCCTGTATTGGCTTGAATTATACTCTGGTAGTAACAAAGGCATGTCAGGCTTATTTTTAATTCATCTTTAATGGAAGGTGCTATATTTCAAGTTCAACTTTGTGCCAAGAACAGGCTTGCTTCTATTGGTCTTTCCACTTGGCTAAGTCCTAAATTTGCCTCCTCTACTCTGCACACTCAGATTACTATGATCAAAGCTCAGCAGTGTTCAGTTTTAGCAAATGCTCTCAAGGGGAAAATTGCTTCAGTGCCCTGCTGACTTTTCTGAATTCCTTCTTCCTATAGACACCTTTGACCTCGAAGTAATCATTACAAAACCATCAGGTCATTGGTACATTTTAAGAAATTGTTTTTTTCCAGATTTTTTCAGATGTTTATAGGATGAGTCTCAGACAGTATCTTACTGTTTCATCCTGCTCTAAAGAGAAGTAAAAAGACTTGAAGTGTTTCTATTATATCTCTCCTTTCTATAACTACTACTCTATTATATAATTATCCACATTTAGTATGTATAAATATATGTAATATATTGTATATATTTATATCAAACCCAATACCTTACCTCCTGCCCTTTGCTGATCCCCACAATACCTTTGCTCATCACTGTTCCCAGCTTATTTACCTCTGCAGTCATAAGTCCAAATGGATTTTGCTCTGTCATGAAACTTACACTATACACAGCTGATATTGGAGGTAATATCAAATAAACATTGTTGTTTATCGACTAACTACAGTGCTAGTGGTTTCCTCAAATCTGAAATTTTGGTCTTTAAATAAAAGCGAAGTCAAACAAAAAAGGGATGTGCACATGAGGCACTTGCAATGTGATTTTTTGACTTCCCATTCATCTCTCCGCAGAGACGATCAGCAGTTGCTGAGTCATATCCTTCGGTAGAAAATCTGCTTCTTTTTGTCCTTGTTGATTTAAAGTTTTCTGTAGTTTGCATGTATGGTACCTATTTATTCTTTTTGCCATTAAACTCTTACAAATTAAAGTATTAATTATTTTTCTTCAATTTCAGAAAATTCTCAGGTACTATTAATCAGATATTTCCTCCCTACTGTGGAATTATTAGTTATCCTGGCATTCCTATTCCTATATGTTGATGCTCAACTTCTGTCCCCCTCATTTCATCTTTATCCTTTCCTACTAATTGTTGGGTAAAGTTCTTTACATTGATCTCCCAGTTTACTCATTCTTTTTCTGAATATGTTCTTTTTGATGGCCAAACTATCCACTAACTGCTTTATTTTAATCTCCTGCTCCCATCTCTTATGATTAGCTTTTCTTAGTTTCCTGCTAAGAGACTGGAGTTCATGACAGTTTAAGCACGCTGGTCATTCTAATGGAATACTACCAACCCTGAATTGTACAATCCTATTCAAACAGCGTCTTTCAATGCACTTACTATAAGATCATTAATGTTGAAATATCTGCCATATAAACGAGGAGTTTAAAGTGGGGAATAGTTGCTACTGTTGCTTACTTGTTTTAGTTTTGCTTATAATGGGATTTTTCAAGAACAGTAACAATCGAACTAATCAAAAACAGACTCGCAAATATAGTGGACAATTTGGTGATGGACAGAGGGGAGGGGGTTTGGAGGGCTGGGAGAATTGGGCGAAGGATTAAAGAAGTACAAATTAGTAGTCGATAGTTGGGCATGGGGATGTGGAGCACAGCAGAGGGAATGAAGTTAGCATTAATATGATGGCTAGGTAGAGGGCCAGGGTAAGGAGGGAGCAATTGGGGGACCGTTTTATGAACTATATAGATGTCTAACCAATGACTGTATACTTGAAACTAATTTAAATAAATAAATTTAAAAAAATAAAAATAAAGGCCGAAAGAAAAAGAAAAACAATCGTAGATTCAGCTCTGTGACATTTTAATCTCTGATCCTAGGATCAGCTTTATTTTATAAAATTTAAGATTTTGGCTTCTACTACTTGAAAATATAATTTATTCTTCATATAAAAATATTTGAAATACTGTATCTTAATATCCAATTAGTGAAATGACAGACAACACCTATACGAAAAAAAAAAAGAATCTCTATACATTTTTCACTGTATTAGTTTCTTGGTATTTTAGACCATGTTTGGTCATGTTAACACAATGCAACCATACAGCATGTGTGACATTTCAAAATAGTTTTACCAAAATAATATATATTTTTTTACTTATGTGTCCTAATTGTGATCTCTCTTGGTCAATGTCTCCTATGCACCTGCAAAAAAATAAATAAATAATTTTTAAAAAATTTATTTTGTTTTCTAGTCTCTCTGTTTTTTATTTCTATGTTTTCTTTTTTATGCCTTACTTTCAATTACTTAAACACATTTTTTGAATTTTATTTAGATTTTATTATAGTGTTTTTGGGTGTATCTCTTATAGCTTTTATAGTGATTGATACAGATTATATTATCCATGCATAACATATCACTGTCTATTGGTACCGTAACCTTACAGTTTGAGTAAAGTATAGGAACCTTATCTCCTTCATGTCTTTTTTACCCTTCGATATTTATAATACAGTTTCTTAAATATTTTCTTTATGTATATTTATAACATCAAATGTCGTTATAATTTTTTGCTTTAAACATCAAACACAGTTTAGAAAACTCAAAAGAAAGCTAGTCTACTATATTTTTCTATATTTTTGCTATATTATGTTCTTTCTGTCTTCTTCGTTCCTTCTCTTATTGTTTTCTTTCTATTTAGAGAACGTACTTTACCTATTCTTTTAAATTAAGTTTGTTGGTGACAAATGTTAATTTTTTTCATTTGAGAATTTATTGATTTCTTTTTATTCCTGAGGGATATTTTCTCTGGCTATAGGATTCTAGTTTGACCATTCTTTTCTTTTACCACATGAAAAATATTGTGCAATTTCCTTCTGGTTTCCATGGTTTCTAATAAGAAATGTACTGTCATACAAAGGTTTTTCTTTTATAAACAAGGTGTCATTTTGCTTTTACTGTTTTAAAGAATTTTTATTTGTTTTTAGCTCTCAGAATTTAGACTACAATAGATTTTGATGTGGATTTCTTTGTGTATATTCTGTTTGGGGTTTACTTACTTTCTGAAATCATTAGATTTACATCTCTTGCCAGATTTAGAGTTTCAGTCATTATTTCTTTGAGTGCCTTTTAATTCCTAACTTCTTTCTCCTCTTCTTTGATTCTAATGATACAACTCTGTTTGAGTTTTTGTTGTAGTCCCACGGGTCTCTGAGGCTCTATCATTTTTTTTTTTCTGGTTATTTCTCTATCTCTTTTTTAATTTATTAATTTCTAATAGTTTCTTCACCATTTCACATCTTTTTTTCATGCTTCCATTCTGTTAGTGGGTTCATCTACTGAGCTTTTTATTTAGGTTATAGTATTTTTGTTTTAAAATTTCCACTTGGTTCTTCTTTTTATATTCTTTTTTTTTTTTTTTTTGCTAATATATACATATTTTTATTTTTTGGCTGACCCTTTCTTTTAAATAAATTTAAGAACGTTTGTAATTTCTCACTGAGGCATTTTTACCATAGTGTTTTAATATTCTTATCAGATAATTCTAACATCTCTATTATCTCAGTGTTCATAGTTATTGAGTTTTTTGTTTGCTTGTTTTTGTTTGTTTTTAAGTCAGTTTGAGATCCTGCTGTTTTTTGACACAAAATATCTTTTATCCATCTCTTTTCTTTCAATCTGTATGTGTCTTTTGAAATAAAGTGGGTCTCTTATAGGCAGCGTATCAATGGGTCTTGCAGAAGAGTCTATAAGTTGGAGTGAATTTCTCAATTTGCAGTTTCCAATATTTTTATACTTTTATGCTAGTCCACAATCAGCCTTCGAATATTGATTTAGATTTCTTAAAAATTCTTAATGGCTTCTATGAAGATTTTCTCCTTCCTTAGATAAGCAAGTGCTCATATTCATTCTTTCTTTGGTAGAGTGTCTTTCTTATATTTTGGGTTAGTTGATTTCCCAGTGAGTTCAGCTCTGATGTGTTCGAGAGGTTGTGATTTTGTAGATTATCTAGCTCTCTGTTGTTATTGTAAGAGTGGGAGTGATGGTCTTTTCAATTTTTATATCTTCAGACAAAGTTGAAAGTTACAGTGACATTATAAACTAAATTGTGCAATAACATCTGTAGCTCTAAGATATCAAGATATACTTGAGGGAAAATTTGGAGTTACTAAGTAAATAAATATAAGGATCAAGATAATTCAGCCCTTAGTTTCTGAAATGTTATGTGAAGTATAATGAATGCGGAATATTATGTTTTAGTTCATTCCACAATAACCACATTAATCTCTCTGTGTTAAATGAATGCTCAAAATATCGAAGCTCTAAGCCAATCTCAGAAAAGGAAAGGTACACTATACCTGGCATCTAAACTCCTTTACATCTTTCTGAAGAACAAGGGAGGAGGGGTAAAAGAGGTGTTGGCAGCCATTAGAAGAAAAAGCTGGCTTTAAGTGCTGGCTAATTCCTGAAATTAAATGAAATATGTGTAAGTTATATACAGGGATCAAAGATGAAACTTCCCAGAATTTTCTCTACTTGGGAACTTTCATTTACAATTCCCCATTATGAAATGTTCCCTTAAACTTCAAGGATTATTTTTCATAGATGAAGTAGAAAAATCATCTTTGGTTTACTTTCATAGCTCCGGGTATTTTAGGATTTCTAACAGAAGCACTGTTTCTATTCTAGAGATATAATGCAATTATATTCTCAAATATTTCTATTTAAAAAGTGGCTTTTAAAAGAAGGATAAAAAGAGTTACATTTCCAATAAAACATTGGTAGATCCCAGATTTTAAATAATAGTTAACATTATAAATGTTTTCTTTCAAAAATCAGCCTGTACTTATCCTTGGAAAATTCTTGCCCTGAGTT